>NC_051182.1:101354098-101456843 GCF_013339695.2 Rhipicephalus sanguineus | reverse complement strand
CAAAGAAAACTGAACCCTTACGACGGCCTAAAACTGGTGACGAATGAAGTCATGAACGAAATCCATACTACGTAAGGGATGTGGTCAATATTGTCGACAAAATGTTTGAAGTTACACCCTTATTATAAGTCGACTGCCGTCTGTCCTTTCCTTTGCTCCCGGGAAGGACCTACCAATTAAAAAAAAGTGTGCCGGAATGTCGGGAAATTTAATGGAAACTTCACTTTCGGGCGTATTGCCGTCATTGTGAATTATTACATCCTCGATCATTCAAACATCCTGTATGTCGACATGAAGTACAACCTCATTGGCTATATGACAGGGCTTTTCTGTCGAAATGATTGCTTTTGTCGTTTTCAAGTGAGAGTGCTATCAAGCTTTTTTCATGTCTGATTTGTTAATGTGAACTTCAAGTGTTGCGTCTGTGACCGATCACCGTCGTTCCGTTTTTCACTCTAGTGACATTAGAACTCGTCCTTGTCAGTTTGAAAACATTTTGTGAACACGAAACCTCAGTGGCTTTTTGCTGCATAGACTACAATTACGAATTTCTATCAGGTACAGAATGCGGTCAACTTAGCAGTGTCACTGGCCCATTGTAGTGGGCCGAAAATTGGTCTATATAGCGGTGTACCTATTACGCACGGCATCTGAATAACGTTAAAAAAATGTAAAAAAACTATGCCGACATGAATATACTGCTGAAATTCTAAGAATTTTGAACACTGCACTGAGCATATTGTTACGTTGTCGTGACGTTTAAGAAGGCAGCAGTCGGCGTCTTTAAGACGAAATTCTTTATTTGTGCGAACTTGTGCCCGCGAAATGAAAAGTCAATGTACAATCAATACGCTCTTTACACTGAGAGGGGCGAACAGAGCGTCGGCCGTCGGTAATCTCATCATCGGCGGAGCACGCCGTCTTTTATAAAGCAGTCGTCCAACCTTCCAGCGTTATCGCTGGCGCTCACGTAAGCTCTAGAATAAACTTCACTATTCATGCCCTGCGCGTAATCTTAACAGGGTGACCGCAAATGAACGCGAAGCTTCTCAAGCATTGCGGCACGCTCAGCGTCGAGCGTTGCGAACAGTTGTTGTGGCCGAAACCTGAATGCATTAAAATAATGTTTATAAACGCTCTTGGCAATATCATCGCTGAGCTTATTGTGCAAGATCTTTGTCCCTTTTCTACAATGGACAAGTGAACACGAATGTTCGAACCTGTATTCCTGCATGGACTGGTTCCACGCGGTTCTCCTTAGCGTACATTTTGAATGGCAAGGAATGGTCTTCAGTAAAGCTACTGAAACATACTGCAGACGCACAGGCATTGCCTGATGGGTGCAGGAAGAGGGCAAGGGTGCTCTCGCCCTTTTTTACCCGCAGGTGCGCAGGAAGGAATGTGGGGAGGAGGTGCGCGCATTCCCCCGAGGGCCGCATGTCTAAAGCACCTTGAATTAGGAGCTGCATTTTATTCCAGAAATGCAGAGCATACCTCTGAAATGAATCACGCTTAACAGACTCTCAGATTTTCATCATAGCATAACAATAACGCATTTGTTTGTAGACCCTTCCGCAATGCACCGTGGCTGCGGTTTGCACAATAAACCCCTTTGCCCTAGCTGAGGCCTCCTCGATTGCTCCCCCCGCATCCCCGGCTACATTGCCGCCGGGAAAATCACAAAAGCGGTCTCTTGAGCATTCGCCTACGACGGCTCGAAGGCGAAAGCCAGTTTCTTCTTTTTTCTTTCCAGTCGATTGTATTGATCCTCTCTCCTGACAGCTTTTTTGTACCTAATGTGGTTCTGCACTTCCTCCGCGATCGGAGGCTTGCAAGCCCGCTGCACCTCACGTGGCTTTGTAGTGCCTCCGGGATCGGCCCACATTTGACCAAGTGGCGATGTCACGTGATTACGCCATCATGTGATGCCAGAAATTTCGGCTGTCTGGGACGTTGTGGTGACGTGACATGATGACTTCATCGCGCGATTATGATGATTTCTCGCATCATTTCGTTTTGACGTCTACGACGCCGCCGGTCACTTTTTGCGCTTGATGAGGCACCTAAGCCTTTCACCCTAATAATCTACACCTCTACATATACACATTACACGAGATGCCTGCGGCAAAATATTAGATTTTGAATATCAATGTAATTTTGCTTGCAGCCTCTCTTTCTCGTCCTAGCCCACCAGGCTCCTCATGGTTCTGGAGGCCCCGATCCTCTCCAGGCACCACAAGCAAACGTGGATAAGTTCCCCTACATTGGAGAGAAGAAGAGGACTCTCTATGCCGGTAATTAAGAGACCCAAAGCATTCCTTTGGGTGTCTTGCCATTCGCGTACTGCACAGAATAGTGCGCATTCAAAAGCGCGCCGTTATACTAGACATGACTTTACCTAGACAGCGTTCGTCGCGCCATCTCTCACAAGCACCGCGAAGCAAAAGTCCTGGGTTGCCAGGACAGGAGTTAGGACGCAGAGCAAATATGAAAGTTAAGAAGCGATCAGTCCTTTTGGCTGAAGGATTGCGAGCTTCTAGTTTTTTTTCTTTCTGGCTTCTTATTTTAGCTGTCACAATTGAATTAAACAGAAAGACCTCATGCAAGCTCAAATGACCACATGCACTGCTCTGAAGAATGTAGAAGTGAATACATGAGGTTCTTACACGCTATCACAATTGTTTTAGAGACACATAATATTCCCATACTTATCAGCATGAGCGCTTAGAAGAGACACAGTGATGCATTGCCTGGTTTAATATATTATTACAACTTGCACGACAACGCCGTGACAGCTAAAATTTTCGCCATAAATCATTCAATAACTTGTATTCGTGTGTTCGCCTAGTGGTCTCTTTCGATGAACGTGCTGTTTTTCACGGAAGCGCCCATGCTGTTGATGTGTCTAGCTAAGAGAACCACGCAGATGCCTAGTGCCGCCTCTATCTCACTTGCACACTAGTTGAGATTTAACAGTGGCTGTAACCAAATATTGTTTAATAACGCAACGTCTTGGGCTCAGTCCGGTCCGTTCCTCGGGAGGCTGGGTCCATTCTTCGGGGGAGGCGGTGCGTCGATTTTAAATCGTCCATCGCAAGATAGAGACAGAGGGCTGACGGGGCCCGTTTTTGGCTGGCGGGGAGTTCGAAAGGAGTGAGGGTGTGCTTGTGTAGCTTGGCAGATAAGTAGAGGTGTGCTGTCTTTGACCTTTCGGTTGTTAGAGGGCGGAATGGCATTCGTGAAGTGTAGGCTCTTGCGTGTTGGTGAGTAGGGAAGGGTTCATCACTGCGCTGCAGAAGTTCTTTTTTATTTCGACATGTCACCAAGGCCTTGTATGTATATCGCTGTAAGGTTTCCGTTGATGCGGTTAATATTGCTGGCCGTATATTGGATGTGCCATGATTCAAGTAGGAGTCTTTCCCGCTCGTTCGTCTCAGTTTGAATCATTTGGGTTTTAGGGGCGAAGCTCCTTAAGGCGGCACCCGTTCGTCCCTCGTAGTCGTAGTCGTAGTGCGTAACCAGTCTTACGCTTTGACCTCCAAGGTGGTGCCGGTGGGAGATTTTTCCTGTGCGTTGTTGAACAATAAAAAATTCGCAGCGGTAGCTAAAAGCCGACTTCTTCTGTCTCTCATTCCCATTAGCAGCCATTGTTTACCTCCAAGGTAGTGCCTGGTGAGATTTCTCCTGTGCGTGAATAAACAATAAAAAATTTGTTCAAAACGCCGTTGATTGATGAAATAAACCAACGAAAGACGCCAGATGTTTTGTAAAAGCAAAACGGAAGAACGCCAGATGTTTCTAAAGCAAAACCAAAAGACGCCAGCTGCTTAACGAAAGACGCCAGATGTTTTCTAAAGCAATGGTTTTCTAAACAATGAAAATTCACAGCGTACATGTAAAATTAAAGTGAGCTGCAAGTCGTCATAACTCATCGAACCTTTAGTATAAACGCGCCCCATCTCACGTCGGTGATGATGTACTGGGCAGAATTCACGGAAGATTCACGGTTTACCGATGAACCTCCGCAGCTTCGCCCACTCATCATCATTCACTCCGTGGATATGCTGTGATTTTTTTGTGCGTGCGTGTTCTCCTACACACTCTCTCTCTCTCTATCTTTATATCTCCCCCATTCCTTCCCCCAGTGTAGGGTAGCATACCGGTCCTTCTAGACTGGTTAACATCCCTGCCTTTCCTTTCTCTCCTTCTCCTTCCTTTCATCCTTCTTGGAAGGCATTTTTAACGTGACAGAGTTAATGAACTCGTTTCGCAGAAATTCTGGTGTCGGGGAAAAATCAGCGTTGTCCGTGACCGAAAAGTCGAGAAAGATGCAAATATAAAAAGTGGCCGCGTATCTGCGTGCTTCGCTGCAAATGTCGTCTAAAGACGATAGAAGAGGCGCTGCGTGAGATATGGACGCCATCTGGCAATACGTCGGGGAAGCATGAGTGCTGTGTTGCGGGCTGGTAGTCCCGGCGCCGCGGCAGGCGAAGACCGGCGGTGACCAACGCGACCGGCGGGGACGCCAGCCAGCCCGAACACGCGGTTTCGCGCGAAGCGCCGAAGCAGAATAAACGTCTGCACTCAACTACTACTCTCCACACACTCTTTTATTTACACGTCGCCTGGGTAAAATAGGAATGCCAGAGCGGCGCCCCATGGCATTCGTACAGTGCAATACTGAACCGAAACCGAAACACTACAATGAGCTCGTGCAGGGGGCACGGAGAAAGGCAAGTTTCAGCGCAGTCGCATTTTCAGCGCAGCTTAAGAAACTAGGGTCTCTAGAATTACGTATCTATGTATTTTCTATTAAAGGAACACATCACCTAATACTTACCTAGTGATGTTGCGCCTCGGATTTGCGTAATATTTGCTTTTTGATCAACAATGTACACAAGTATGAACCTAGTAAGCCGTTCAAGATGGCTGGCCCTTGGGCAAGTGGTTCAACTTTTACCGGGTGGCTGAATCGAGTGACGTGCCGACAAACAGAAAGACCACGGTGTAAGAAAAATAATTTAGGTGTGGACACTCTCGGCCCGCCGCGAAGGAGAGCGCGTCCAGATAATGTTCGCCTTTAATACATGCACCGGCCGCAGTTTTGTGGGGGGCGCTGCGACATGGGGGCTTAATAGTGTGCCTCGATGTGTGCGAAAACGCGCAACAAAATGCGCATCAAGGCACCCTAGGGGCTTAAGAAACCTATTGCGACGAGGCGAACGCGCGTTTTTCTTCATTTCTTTTTCACCTCATTGCATTTTTTTAACCGTGCACGCTAGCAACTAGAGCAAGGAACGCATACCGCGTTTCTCGCGACCGTGCTCGCGACCGAAAAATGCGACGTACGGCGAACGCGTCCCTAACAGCGTTGCGTACGTAAAAGCGCGGCGTCTTGCTTAGAGCGCGTGAGCAGTCTTTCTGCTCGCTGACTTCTCACGTGCGCAACGCCGTTACGGACGCTACGCACGCAGCTCGTCTTCTATAGTACATGCGCCGGCCGCGGTTGCGTGGGAGGCGCTGCGACATGGGGGCCGAGAGGAGGAAAGAAGCGAACATTATGTGGACGCGACGTCGGGCGGAGTGTCCACACCTAAATTATTTTTCTTACACCGTGAGAAAGACAGACCAAAATTTCTGCGTTTAAGTTCCCCAAGAAAGGTAATAATAATATCTGGGGTTTAACGTCCCAAAACCATGATATGATTATGAGAGACGCCGTAGTGGAGGGCTCCGGAAATTTCGACCGCCTGGGGTTCTTTAACGCCCACCTAAATCTAAGTACACGGGCCTCCGACATTTTCGCCTCCATCGAAAATCCCCAAGAAAGACTATCGTCTTTAATATCGTATTTAATAAATAATAAAACTTTTAGGTTCGAGTGAGAATCGAACCCAGGCCTTCCGCGCCTCAAAGAAGGTGCTCTACCACAGAGCCACGCCATTGCTCGTAACTGCTGCGGAAAAAAATGCTATATGAATGTCATGTTGTGGGAGGAGTGTCTTTACCCCATGTGATATCGCGTGGCAGAAGCGTAGAATCGCGCCAAGCGTCAAAACATGTGAAAAATAGACGGAAAATGCATTGTGAATTGAAGAACTATTTGCTTTTCGATGTCAAAATCGAGGACGAAAGCAATACATTCGTCAATTTTTGAGCACGAACAACCCGCTGGCCGTTCAGCGGCCCCACAGTGCGCAGGTACAGCTGCCATTCGAAGCCCAATCGGACGGTGTCAGCTGAAGAACGTTAATTACAAACACGTCTACTGCAGCAGGTGTTTAAAGGGAGGAATCACACACAAGCGCGATTTCCTTTTACGGACATAGAGTCGTGAGCACTGGTGGATCACGCACAGCATTATTTGCGCTGTCATGAGGTGAGCCTACGAACGAATGCTGGAGCATTCTTTCCATTGGTCAACCTTACCTCGTGCGCATTAAAACAAAGGAATATGAAGAATAGGCTATTCCGGAATGGAATATTTGGCTCCAGCATGAGCGATGGCACGCCGCCTATAGCGTCTGGCCAATAGAGAAAAACTTTGTACGTGCATGCCCTCCAAAGAACTGTGTGGCTGGAAACGATGTTTTAATTCCTGCAAGATGCGAGATTAGACACTTTCAGAATAGGGTTCGTTGTTTTAGCGTTCGTTGAGCACAATATGCTACTGTCGTAACTTAACCTGGGTACCCAAGAGGATGGCGTATCACGCATGCGCAGTGCCGAGCAACGCTTTAACGCAAGGTTTCGCGTTCAGTTCCGGCCACGGCGGCCGCACTTCGATGGGGCGAAATGCTATAGACCCGTGTAGTTAGATTTAGGTCCACGTGAAAGAAACCCAGGTGGTCGAAACTTCCCGAACCCTCCACTGCACGGCCTCCCTTAAAATCAAGGCTTCGACGGACACCCGCTTGGTCGGAAAAGAATCATTGAATAAAAGACGAGCACGTCAACCACAAGAGGACAAACAATATATTGACGTTTGGGAACCCAAGATGAGAGCCTTGCTCACAAATATTATTGTGCACAAGACCCCCGTTCTGGGCGCCGAAGCGTCAATGCATAGTTTATCCTCTTGTGGTCGGCGTCCTCATCTTTTATTAGATGCGAAGTACCTTAAGGCCGAGCTCAATCCGGTGGTGGTGGTGTACGGCGTGACCGCCCTTACTGCGCATGCGCATACCCTCTCCACACACCTCCTTTCCACTCACCCTCTCCCCTTCCCCTCTCCACTCTCCCTCTCCACTTTTCCTCTCACCTACCCATCTCCACATTCCCCTCCACTTTCCCTCTTTCCACTTTCCCTCTCTCCTCCCCCTCTCCCATACCCCTCTCCCCTCCCCCTTTCCACTCTTCCTCTGAAACGCGGGCTAGACCACTGACCTCCATTAAAAAGGCTGGACGGCGCATCCTCGCTCTGCGAGGCGGGCGCTTGTGAAGCCACTGGTAGGTGCCCTGTTTGTCCCGGAAGCCGGCGTCTTCTGTGCGTCTCAGTCGCGCAATTCAAATATTCTCGGGTGGCAGCTGTTGTTATGATCGTTTTTATTTTTTATTTTTTCAAACTCTGCGATTACGCCTCACTTTAGACGCCGACGAACGCTACACAAGAGATGACAGACGCCGTGCCGACACCGTCCGAATACGGCGGAGTGCTGCAACGTACAAAATGCGTAAAAAGTAATGCAACTTTGAGGTACTTGCGCGTGAAATGTTTTCCCTGACGACTTTTCCGGTCGATTCGTACAGTTTACTGCGCTACAAGCAGGTATTTCTTTTAAAAAAAGAAGAGAAAAGCTCTTTTCCGGGACAAAAACGGCGGCTTCCGGTGGCTTCACGCTCGCGTGCTCTATGCGCCATCCAGCTCCTCCTAGTGGAGATCAGTGGGCTAGACATGCCGAAATTCTCTCCTGCGCAACGCCGCGATGAGCTCGAGCGCATGCGCGTCCCCTCCCCTTCTCTCTCCTCTTGTCAAACCCCAGCAATTATTATTAGCACTAGCCTAGCGTTTTGCAAGCGCGAACGGCGCGCTATTGAGCATTACCACTAGATCGCTGCATACGTTCTTCGCGTTTTCGGCACGCTTATCCATTGGTTTTCACGGTGTTACCACAAACTAATAACGCGCGTTCTGAAGGTATTTGTTACTTGTTACTGGGGGCCCATAAAAAGCGTCACAATGCCTTTTCCATGAACGCGCCTGAACGTGAATGTGCCGCTTTAAAGCAGCCACAGTGATCGACGAGCCGTAAGCTTGACTACGCAGCAAACGGAAGGAAACGAAATTGAGAGTTTTCAACCTATTGTCGTCAACAGTAGCATGTGAAACCGCAGTGCCACGTCTAAAAGAGCCACTGTGACACAAGAATACCCTCAAAAGCGCACTTTATGCATGCGAGCAAAAAAAAAATCACAGCATATCCACGGAGTGAATGATGATGAGTGGGCGAAGCTGCGGAGGTTCATCGGTAAACCGTGAATCTTCCGTGAATTCTGCCCAGTACATCATCACCGACGTGAGATCGGGCGCGTTTATACTAAAGGTTCGATGAGTTATGACGACTTGCAGCTCACTTTAATTTTACAAGTACGCTGTGAATTTTCATTGTTTAGAAAACCATTGCTTTAGAAAACATCTGGCGTCTTTCGTTAAGCAGCTGGCGTCTTTTCGTTTTGCTTTAGAAACATCCGGCGTTCTTCCGTTTGGTTTTACAAAACATCTGGCGTCTTTCGTTGGTTTATTTCATCAATCAACGGCGTTTTTGAACAAAATTTTTATTGTTTAATCACGCACAGGAGAAATCTCACCAAGCACTACCTTGGAGGTAAACAATGGCTGCTAATGGGAATGAGAGACAGAAGAGGTCGGCTTTTAGCTAACACTTACACTTCTACTTCTACTAACGTTTTCTACTGGAACATGCCAATGGCTGCTAATGGGGAATGAGAGACAGAAGAATTCGGCTTTTAGTTAACGCGCACGCTGCGAATATTTTATTGTTCAACAGCGCACAGAAAAAATCTCCCACCGGCACCACCTTGGAGGTCAAGATCTGGCACTAGCGTTACGAGTGGTTACGCACTACGACTACTACGACTACGAAGGACGAACGGGTGCCGCCTTAAGGAGCTTCGCCCCTAAAAAAATTCGGAGCGATTCGACTGCGTGAAGGTACGTTCACACCGAACGCGGATCCGGAAAGCGGACGCGGATTATCCGCAAAAGCGGTAAACCCGCGGCCGCTTGCCTGGATCACTCCCGGTCCGATTTTCTCCGCGCGGAAAAGTTGGCCGCTTTGGCCGCAACCATTCAGGGCGCGAGAAGCGCGCACGCAGTATTGCGTAGTGCCGCAAGATGGCGACACGTCCGCCGTGGATTGGTGGATTGCTCCATCCCCGTGACGCAGCGGCCAGAAGGCAACGCGGTCGGTCTGAACAGCCGCGCGGCCTCGCTGCCTCTCCGCTTTGAAAATCCGCTTGCCCGCTTGCGTGGCCCGCATTCGGTGCGAACGTGCTGGATGAGCGGAGAAGCTTTAGCGGCGGACTGCTTCCAGGTTTCTAACCTCAAACGTTTTCACACACAGACACACACGCACACACACAGACATATATATATATATATATATATATATATATATATATATATATATATATATATATATATATATATATATATATATATATATATATATATATATATATATATATATATATATATATATATATATATAGCCACAATTCGTGGGGTGTTGAACCGAGGCCTGCGAATCAGGGTTACCAACGGTGGCTACTTTTCGCCAAATTGGCGAATTTCAGAGGCCTGTGGCGACCTAAATTATGAATGGCGACACGGCGAATTTTTGGCGAGTTTTGGCTTAGGTCTCCACTGAGTTATGCATCCTAAGGTCAGTGTCTACACAACGAATGAGTGGCAGCATTCTCTGTATTTTTCTTCGTTTTGGACCCACGAGTAGAATGTGCACATTACGCGTCATTCGGTATGTCCGTCATGTAACTCGTGTGTATCTCCTCAATTCATCTAGTTGCAGGAGGTACTAGAACGTCCCCAGCGACATTCTAGCAAAATGCAAGTCAGAGGACTGCCTTTCGTACAGCGAGGTCTGCGGTGTTTGACTATAAGTTTATGGCTTTCGGTGCTTTCAGCTTCTCTAAAGTTTCGCTTCTGAAGGGGCTAGACGACGGATTGACCGCGTGTTCCGACCATTTGTTCCGCCAAAGCTCTAACTGTTCTGAATAGCTTGGCGACTTATTCGCTGTTGCAGTACCTCCAATTCAGCTCGCATTTTCCACTGTTCTCGGTGAGCGTGCGCAACGAAAACAATTGCTACATAACATTTTACATTGTGTACCTGTTCATTAATAACGCATCGGATTAACGCGTGTAGATATAAGTGGCTATAAGAAAGCATCGGTGGCGTCCGGTATGATTAGTTCACGCTGAAAAGGCGTGAGACTCACTAATGATCGGTTCCTGCAAGAATTCTGTCGTGTTACCTCCAATAAACCTCTTAATCCTTTTAATTCATATAAGGGTACGTAAGGCTGTCTACAAACAACGCTTTCACTGTTTTCGCCCAAAGTTTACCACACTTTTACCTTTGAAACTAGCGGACAGGGATGGAAGGATATCATGAGCGTTTCATTTATTCACCCTTGCGCCACCACGCACATCTTGCGGCTTGTCGGAGAAGCAGCACCATGCACACCCATGGTGAAGCGGGCGATACGACTGCGGCATCGAGAAACGTCAATATAATTTAAGGGTCTTGTAAGGTACTGTATTCTACGGTGCTATACCTGAGTGGAAATTTTGATTACTAGGTGTGTCGCACGTATCTAGAATGGCGACTTTTTGGCGAAATTTGTTAAAGAATGGCGACTTTTGGCGACTTTTTGCTCGTCGTTTGGCGACATTTACTCGAAAGACAGTGGCAACCCTGCTGCGAATGATGAGTCCGCGGAGAGCGGGTGCTTCGCGGCGTGCACGCACACACACAAGCACACAGCACAGCGAGCGTGGTTAACCCGAGGCAAACCGGCTACGAAAGGCGTACTGCTCCACTGGAGCTTTCTGCACCACTTGTGGTGTGGCCCTGGCTCCTGGTCAAAGCTGGGTAGTAGATACCCAGCTTTGACCTATCCACCATGCCAATTGATGACGTAATCAGGTGACGCCACAGTGGTGTCACGCATTTTGGTGATCTGTGGCGTCACGACAACGACACGCGATGACGCCATTATGTGACGCCATTATTCGCTCAAAGGAGGTCACGTGGGATTTTTTTTTTTTTTTTGCTGTTCGTGGACGGAGGCGGACGGACGCCGAAAAATCAAGCAGGTGTACCATTCACAGCTCCACTGCAAAACGAGTGGCACGAGCGGATGTTTGATAGCGTGTCACACACTCCGCACAGGACGAGATGCGTGTTTGATTTACGCATTTTTACACATTGGTTCTTGCACTGCTCCACAGGGAGCTATTTGGTTTTTCTGTCGTTGGACACGAAGAAATCCAACCAACGAGTGATATACAGCTTCGCTGATAAATACCGGGAGCCACCGACTCACACGTGCTCGATGTATAGCTGGACGCGGCGTCACTTGGTGGTCGCTCTGGCAAAGGAAGTCGCAGAATATTTATTCGCAACTGTTGTACTTCTCTCACGAGCAAGTGTCGTGGATTTTAACATAATGGAATAGAGCGTATCAAACAGCTTTTAAATTTACTTTATCCGCCTGTATTCTTTCTTTTCTAAATTAACTTGCGCCATCCACATTTTCGAATGAAGAGTTTGCGAGGTCATGGAGGAGACATTTCAACGCGGTAGCGCTAAAAAGTTCGTTGCGCAGAAATTCCGGCGTCGGCGGCGGCGTCGTTGGTTGTGAGTGAAAAAAATCAGCGTTGTCCGTGACGGAAAAAAGCCAGAAAGATGCAAATAAAATAAATAATAAAAAGGTTCCGTTCGAGTGAGAATCGAACCCAGGCTATCGGCGTGGCAAGTAGGTGTTCTACCACAGAGCCACGTACTGTTTTTTGTTTTTTATTGCGGGGAAGGAAAACGTTGCACTTAGAGTGATATTCTAAAAATTATTAATCAGGCATATGTAAACACAAATCAAACTAGGCCAACAAACAGTCTTGTTCAAACACACAAAACCAGTCTAGAGCGTCACCAGAATGTTCATATATCCCGCGTATTTAAATCACTTGTTCCTAGATTATGTTTTTTGTTGACCGTGGAGGCTCAGCATTTCTGTCAATCAGTCTTGCTCTCCAGAGACTGTGCGGACCAATGAGAAAAATTAGGTCATAGGCTATTGTCCTGTCCTTTGTGACATCAAGGTACCCCATGTTTACAGGGTTGATTTCAAAGTCTCTTTTTTCAGTGTTCGCTGCAGAACAAATGGCGCGTTCACACTTCGCATCGAAGGGGGCGAAAGCGGTAAAAGTGACCGGAAATTCACTCGCTTCGACGCTTAAGCAGCCGGAAAACCAGGCGGCGAATCCGACGCGAAAAAATCGGTCCGAGACCGATTTTTCCGCCACGCGAAAGCGGACCGCCTTTCCGCGCCGTACTTCGGCTGCGCTAGCCTAAATCACGTGACGTAGACAACAGGCCGCAAATTCAACCTGGCGGTCAAGTTATCGGCGGTGCTTCGCATCGGTGCATTTGCAAACTACCCGTGCAGCACGACAACACTCACGGGTTCCTCGAGAGCCTGGTTTCGATTAAGTTTGCCGGGAGATGACTGGAAATAGAAGAAAGTGCTGCAGCAGCAGCGAGTCGGCGTGCGCCAACGTATCTCGCTTTTGCACAGCCGGGTGAATCCGTCGTGGCCGCTGCTGGCGCGTCCGCTTATGTAGCTTCTGCTGGTGCGAAACAACAGTTTGAAAAGGTGAAAGCTATTTCTTTTCCGTGTTTTGCCTGCATAACGTAAATTCGGTACAAAATTAAATGCTCGGGAAAAGCGCGAAATAGAATGAATTCTCGAAGTGGCGAAGGCGGCGGCGACGGCGACGGCATGAAGGCGAGGCAGAACAAATGTGAACGTTTACGACGCGCGCGAACACGGTTTTCGGGCCGCTCTGGCGCTTTCGCTTTCTCTTTGCTTCTCAAGTGTGAATGCGCCAAAAGAGTTTCCTTTCTAAAATGTACGCAGGTACTCTTCCTCTAAAGACATAGCAAAGAACTAAAGGACTTTTTGTTCCCTGGGACGTAAATTGCAGATTGTGCAAAAAGCCGAAGACTATTGATCATTGTTTTATTGATTGTCGTGATGCAGTCTTCTTTCAGAGCCACACACTGCTTGAAACTGCTTCGGGAAAAAAGAAGCACTATATGAACGTAATGTAGTTGGATCAGTCTTGTTAACGCAGGTAATATTGCGTGGCAGAAGCGTAGAATCACGCCAGGCGACAAAACATGTGCAATGTGCACAGAGTAGGTATTTTAAAGGCCCACCCATTACAAAGCGCTCAGACATATTTAATTATCATCAGCAGCAAAAGCATCAACAAAGTCACCATCCGCGTAGGTTCGCCTGTTGCCTTACGGACGCGTAGAAAGCCTTTTTCTGACTCGCCAAAGGAAGAATTATGGCGTAGTGGGCACTTAGCAACTGTACTTGGTTGCAGTAGGCATTCTAGGATAGTTCGAAACGGCCATTATTACGCGCACAGACGTTCGTTTCCTTACGACACGGTTGAGATATCCACCGAAAACTGAAGCCAGGCAAGCAATTCAGAAGGCGATGCGCACTGGGCCCGATTAAGCTATCGCGTTCTACTCTTGAAGGCGAAGCATGGGCGAAGCTTAAGCGTCCTCCGAGTTCATTTACATTTTATTGCGACAGCAATTATATGGACAGTCTCGGCTTGAAAATGTCCGTCCCCGTCGCCGTCATGCACCGTATATGTATAAGTATGTATATATATATATAAAAGCCCCAAAGAAAAATAATTCAGAAAAATGCTTCCCAAGCGCGGAATCGAACCAGGGACCTCTTGCTCCGCAGCGAGTGGCGCTAGCCATTACGCCACGGAACGCAGGTCCTCCACGTAGCTAACGGCGAGCGTTATATACACACCCATTACCCCTGGACGGACTCGGAGATGGCCGGCGCTTATAAGCGTTTCTTCATTACCAGCGATATGGCGCTAGTAGCGCGACGGGCGCATTTAAAAGTCGTCGGCGAGCTAGCTCGCTTCTTATATTTGCGCAAGGAGAACTTTGGCCTTCCGCTGTCTGCTCGCGCGGTTTTCTCGTGGTGAGGGCAAGAGGGATGTTTCACGCTCTTCACCGTGATGTCCGCGCTCATGTTACGGAGCGCCGCTAAACGACGCCGCTAAAACGAACAAACAGAAGATGAGCGCGAACCATGGCGCGAACTATCAAGTGTCACAGCTCGACACTTGAAGCACGCTAGTTTCCTTCGCTGCTTCGGCCGCCTTTGTAACAGGAGCGCTGTTCTCAGTGAGCCTGAGTTCTCAGTGAGCCTGAAGTGAGCCTCACTTCGTATAGCATTAGTTTCTTGCTATCGCATTCATTGCTTTGCCCTTGCGGCGAAACTGTGATTTTTTTTAATTACTTCAAATTCGCCTGTAGCATCAGCTAGAGAGATGGAACCGCGCCACGTGGATTTACTAGTGTTGCTCGGAAACAACGAAGCTATTGGCAGGCTGTCCTGTCACTTCTATTGGCACCAATATCAGTGCCGCTTGGAGACGATGATAAGGAAGGTCTTTTGCCACTACACACAGCGAACAGTAATGAAAAATCAACGTTTTGTGAACTTCTGTTGAAACCGTAATCTTTTTATCAAAACACCACCCTATGCACCACCTGAGGATAAAACGCGCAAGGCGTCTAACTGTAAAGTGGTGTCAGAGGACGTATGTACATGGGGCGATAAACTGAGTAAACTCAGTCACTGTGTTGACATTGCTTGAAGACAACGTGGTGCTGTCACAGGCGATAGCCAACATGAGCATCCTTTAGCCCACATTACCTGATGCTGGCCGCATGCCAGTAGTATGTACGGTAGTTGAAGTCACGTGACTTATTGGGAGCTTTGTCAACTGCACT
The DNA here is from genome assembly GCF_013339695.2 of Rhipicephalus sanguineus. Lineage (NCBI taxonomy): Eukaryota > Metazoa > Arthropoda > Arachnida > Ixodida > Ixodidae > Rhipicephalus > Rhipicephalus sanguineus. Next base: position 101,441,736 of record NC_051182.1, on the reverse strand, counting down.
GGCTTCGGGATCGGGCCACTTCTATGGTCGGAACTCACAGAACTTGACGTACCTTGATGCAGAATGTCGTCAGAAAAGGCAATGTCTTCAAAAGAGCCGCGAGAACATTTCAAGGCAGTTTCTTTTATGTGCGGATGGATGGATGGAAAACTTATTTACGCCAGCATGCGACAACTTTATTTCGTTAGAAAGCAGCTGCGGACGATTCCGTGCTAGGTGGCCGTAAACCCAATGTTGACGGAGCACTTAGGGACCCGGCCTGTCGTATGTTGCAGTGTACTGTGATCGTATGCTGTCGTAGCTTCGCGTAACACTGGCAAAACCACGAATAGCATGGCCATCAGTAGCATATTGAGCGCGCGCTCTCGTCAAGGAGAAGTCGTCTTCCTCTTTGTCTTCGAGTGCCTTGATGACGATAAGTGTGGAGCACTTTAGGTGCCCGGGCTGTCGTATGCTGTCATCGCTTGGCGTAACGCACGCAAAACCAGGTATAAAAAAAGGAAAAAAAGGAACCAAACGAGAAACAGAAATAGGGAGAAAGAGAAAAAGTAGGAAAAAAAACAGAAAGAGCAAAAAAGAGAAAGAAATAGATAAAGAGAGAGGAAGAAATAAATAGAAAGAAAGAGAGAAAAAAGACAGAAAAAACGGACAAAGAGAAAATGAAAGAAAGAGAAAACCGAAGAGAAACAAAGAAGGCAACCCAGCTCAGCACTTCCTTCAGGCTTGGCACCCCTAGTGCGAAGCTGCTTAAATCTTTTTTTTTTAATGCAACAGTTAGTGCTCAGCAGTTAGTGCTTTCGTTCAGCAGATAGCGGATCAATTTTAGACTCGCCTTCTGTGCCCGTCTGTATTCAATAGGCTGGGAATAACCATTGTATTCATTGAAGACACGCAGTCAGCTTTTTTGGTGTTGTTGTTGTCGTCAGGGTATATTCTCCTGTCACGCGACGGCAATGTTGCACGCGAGACGCACTCGTTGCAGATTGTCGGCATGATGCCTTAACAAGGAAGCGATAAAATGTTATTTATACACAGTGCCACAGTACTTGTCCTCGGACAAAGCGTACATATATTTGAGCGCCTCTAACATGGAACCTACGGGAATTTTATTTAGATATGGCAGAACCAGCGGTTATACGTCGTCAACAGCGTAAACTTTCAGTACATGAAACAAACCAGCCTAGCATTAAAATGGCGATGCTGTGCACTGAGCATCGCATATATCCGTAATAGTGGATGGGCCAATGAGCACAGGAATGGCGAAAGACACTAATAAAGCTTGCATGACATTTCTGCTATCATAAATATGTGATCGCTTTCCAATAGAGGTTGTAACTTCAGCGGTGTGGCGTAGTGCTTCTTTCTTGTCTATGTCGCGAATGTGCGCTGGTTTTTTAGGACTATCTCTTACTAACAAGCCAAAGTTATCACTTTAGTGAAGTTCTTTCTCTTTCTTAGGGAGATTTTCTTGCACAGAGTCGCCTTGATACTGTACTTCCCTCAAAAAATGTATGCGTCTAAGCAGTTTCAGTATACAGACCGCATATCACAATCACTTCTTTGTTTGCCAGGATATTGGACATACTTCTCTAAATTACAGGTTTCACTTTCTGACATTTTGCAGGTTAAGTATAATTTTGCGATATACAGGAAAGAATTATCAGTACTTTATTTGTGCGGTTCAATGCAAAAAATATGTTAGTGACGGAGGCATCACTAATGCTTTCCCAGTGTCTTATGCAGACGGTGCACCTGGTGTTATCCGTCTGTTGCAGGAATGATAGACACGCTCGACGAGTCAGTGGGCGAAGTGTTTGAGACGCTTGGCGAGACCGGCGGGCTCGAGAACACCGTCGTCTTCTTCAGCAGTGACAACGGTGGCACTCCATTCGGCAGTCACTCCAGCCGCAGCTTCAACTGGCCGCTGCGAGGGACGAAACTGTCCGTTTGGGAAGGGTCTACGAGAGTACCCGCATTCGTCTGGAGCCCCCTGCTCAAGCGCAAGCACTGGGTGTCCAACGCGCCGATGCACTTCATAGACTTGTTCACCACGGTGTACAGTGTCGCAGGTTAGTGTGAAAGCGTTTTCGTTCGACTCGTTGTAACCCTCAGCCACGATTACAACTTCGGAACCTTACGCTAAAAGTATCTTCTAATGCAGTGGTTCTCAAATGGGGTTCCGCAGAGCCGTCTTAGGGGTTCCGCGACGCCATCGCCCGCGAAGAAAAAAGTTTTCGGACACGAATTTCGACCTATTTCCAGTTCTAGGTGCTCCTGTAGGAACTGCAGCAACATTCGAAACAAGATCGCCTCGGCTACTGCAAGGCCTCAATTAAAAACTAAGCCTGCTACATCAGCCCCTCCCCCCGATTCGTCACATCAAGGGGTCCGCCATCACTTCGACCAGTCCACAAGGGTTCCCCGACACATCGACGGCTGAGAACCACTGTTCTAATGTGTAATGCTGCCGCTAAGTTGCGTCCTTAGTCAGAACACTTCCTGTCGCAACGCACCCAAAAAGTCACGTGGTCTTTTATCTTTTGCCTAAGATGACTCGAAGGCGAAAGCCATCTTCTTGTACTTCTCAGTCGATTGTATCCCAATTCCTCCCGGATCGAAGGCATTGGAAGTTTCCTGCACATCACGTGGTTTTGGAGTGCCTCCGCGATCGGCACACCTTTGGCCAAGCGGTCATGTCACGTGAAGACATCATCATGTGACGTCACAGTGACGTCTTGTTGACGTGACGGATGTTGACTACCTGTGAGGTCATCACATAATGTTTCCTTTGCATCACTCGTGTTGACGCCGACGGTTGCTTTTTGCGGTTGATGAGACATTGAGTCTTTTGCCTTAATAACACATCAATAAGTAGTAAGCAAAGTGATAAGCTCGCAAAAGTGGTCTTTCTAGAGCCTTGATTCTCACTAAGTTGTGCTGTATTTGATAGCAGCTTCCTCATGACTAGTGGTGGCGTCAAGCCCGAGCTAGTTTACAATTTAGTCAATGTATAGCGAATCCCTCCGACTGCCACGGCATTATTTGGCGAGGACCCCTGGGCAAATCCTGCGTGCCATACAGACTTTCTGGCAACACTGCAGCAGCTTGAACTACTTCTTAAAATCTTCAATGACGGTGGATATGTCACGCATGCTCCACAAAAACAACAGAATGTGCAGACGCTATCGTAACTATGTTTTGGACCATACCGCATTCACATTTGTACCCTGTCTCTGTAGTCCACAAAATCTCCTTCCCCAACGTTTAGTAGTAGGCTAAGCCGACCTGCCCTGCATCTTTCAATAAATTTTTCATCTTTCTTGACTACAAGTGCTGCGGCTGCTGAGGAAGAGTAGGAGGAACAAACGTTTATCGTAAGAAACAGCAAAATAGTGTTCTTTTATGGTAAAAGCCTTGGATGCCTCATCAACGGCGAAAAGTGACCGTCGTCGACAACATGAGTGATGCAAAAATCATAACCATGTGTTAACGTCACCTTACGTCGTCATCATGACGTCACAGGTTGCAAAAATTTGTGACGTCATCATGACTTCACTGTGACGTCACCTGTTGACGTCCTCACATGATGTCGTCGCTTGGTCAAAGGTGAGTCGATCCCCGAGGCACTGCAGAAACAACGCGAGGTGCAGAAAAAGCGTTCTCCGATCGCCGAGGCAGAGCAGAGCCGCGTTCGGTGCAGAGAGCTTTCAAGGGGGGGAGGGGGGGGCGACCGAGAAGGAAAAGAAGAAGATTGCTTTCGCCTTCAAGTCGTCTTAGGCAACTGTACAAGGGACCATGTGACTTTGCCCGAGGTGGACGGCCTCCTCAGCCCAGAAAGCCGTTGACTAAATCCGCAGCCCGTGTCTGGTCCACCAGACTTGACTGATTTTCCACGCTCTCTGCCGCCGACATCTGCCTGCCAAATTTCTTCGGTGGCTTGTAGAGGTCGCGAAGCTTCGCCACGGTTGTTTTTCTCGCGGCCTGGGCATTCCATCACTGTGTGTTGGAGAGTGTCCTGAACATGCCACAGAACTATTATGCACATTATGAACCACACAGAATTGCCGTACATATGCCCCTACTGATTAGTTCTGTTTTGCCGATACAAGTTAATTAGGCCACTGAATAAAGGATGCAACAGTAAAAATAGTAGCCAGCGTTACCCATCTCTTACACTTCCTGAATTTCTCAACAGACACAAACTCTCACCTCGTTTTTCTCGGCACACAGCAAATATTAATTGTCGTGGTCATGTCACTACATCAGTGTCGCGTGGTGCGCGTTCGCATTAGGCGTCTCTTGAATATCTGGTAGCACGAGAAAGTCGCAGCTCGAAATAATACACACTGCATGATAATAAATTTTTCAGTTACTGCTGTGTTATTAGTCAGCGAAGTTTATGTGTGCCACCAACGGACCGGAACATTAGCAAAATGCTAAAAGAGGTTGCACATGGATCTTATTGTCGTCTTATGTGGATATATATACACCAGCTAACATACTAATGACAAAGAGAGAATGGGGGTAAAGCTGGCTTACAGCTGCCACCTAGAGAGTTACAACGCCTGCCTACTCCTTAGAAAGGCAAGCGCTGACGAACCTGTCCTGTTATATGTAAGTGCATGAAAAACTGACTGTACGGAATCTAACCGCGGTGATCTGTGACCAGCCTGTACGTATTGGAGTCTTCCTTTAGAGAGAGAGAAATGTTTTAATGGAAAGCTGGAGATGTTTGCCTGGCTATTCGCCTGATATGCTACTCCAGGTGCTCCAGGGTGATGATTATGATATATACACTGATAACCACACATACATACATAGACTACACTGTTTACAAAGTTTCGATCAGGCTTGTGGCCCGCAAGAAAGTCAGCAACATGGATGTTATTGTCGTCTTATGTGGATATATATACACCAGCTGACATACTAATGACAAAGAGAGAATGGGGGTAAAGCTGGCTTACAGCTGCCACCTAGAGAGTTACAACGCCTGCCTACTCCTTAGAAAGGCAAGCGCTGATGAACCTGTCATGTTATATGTAAGTGCATGAAAAACTAACTGTACGGAATCTAACCGCGGTGATCTGTGACCAGCCTGTACGTATTGCAGTCTGCCTTTAGAGAGAGAGAAATGTTTTAATGGAAAGCTGGAGATGTTTGCCTGGCTATTCGCCTGACATGCTACTCCAGGTGCTCCAGGGTGATGATTATGATATATACACTGATAACCACACATACATACATAGACTACACTGTTTACAAAGTTTCGATCAGGCTTGTGGCCAGCAAGAAAGTCAGCAGCGCTTTCGTTGCGCGTAACGCACAGGTGCTGTTTTGCCATGGGCCCAGAATGTGCTGCAGTTCTAAACACGAGTCCTGTTGAAGGTGCGTTGTGCGTTCAATGTAACGTCCTAGAAGACCTAAAACACGTTCTCTGCGAATGCAGGCGATACGCAACAGAAAGACTTTCTCTGAAGGCGGCTTTGCCTTTAGAGGTATTCTTATGGACCAGATATCTCATGTGTGCATAGTTCTTCTGATGATCTCTTACTTATTCTTTTATATTTAAGCAATAGATACTTCTACCTTTCGTTGTCGGCGGCCTTAGAGCGACCTTAAGCCTTACTGAGTAAGGCTTAAGAATAAGTAAGAATACTTGCGAAATGTCAGTGCCGTTGTCCTGGTACTCAAAGGAGAAAAAACGAGGCCATATACACCCGGGCATCTAGCCAAACGTTCAAAGCAGCGCGGTCTCTGGCACGAACCCTTTCTACAGGACCTCATTACTTACGCTAGTTAGTGGCCAGACGTGCTTAAAAATATTGCTTCCGAGTTCTCACACTGACCTATTATCTGCCATTCTCAATAGTGACGTTCAAAGGTAGATGATAGCTACGTTTCGATGGTAGATACAACCGTCAGCACGCTTAATACGATAGCTCCGAAGCCTGACCCGAACCGGCTTAGACTGACGCCAGCGCCGCGAAGTGTATCTCGGTGTGTTTGCGCCACAGCAGCGCACACAGGGGCAGCAAACAATGGCGTGCGTACAGACCGGCACATAGAATGGTGGGGTGTGCCCTTGCGAACATGGACTCCACCCATTTTAAGAGAGTGTGGCTATTATCATAGTCTGCTTGGCTGGTAGCCATTTCATGCTTGCATCTACCCTTGATTATGGAACACCCAGCCATGTTTTTCTTGTTTTTTTGCGCTTCTTTATTATTAATATAATGACTATGGGATAGTCGGCAGTTACCCAGCCTACCTGCTCATGTTTTTCATATGGTATGGTATGATGAACTTTATTCGGGTCCTCAAGATCAACCCTTAGGTTTGACGCAGGCGGCTCTCACGTCGGGACAGTAAGGTTTAACATTACCTTCGTATCGTGGGCCTTCTGGACGCCTGTACTTGACCTGAAAGAGTTCCACTGTGAAGAACCTTTGCGGCCTGTCTCTCCTTGTCGCAGTCTGTGAAAGCCACGGGACACTGCCAAAGCATATGATCCAGAGTAATGATGCCATTACACTTCTCGCAGTTGATTTGTAATTCTCTTTTTAATAATAATAATAATAATAACTTCTTTATTTCCATCAACGATGGAGGAGACTGCGGGTAAAAGTTGCTTGAAACAAGCAACTTGACAGAGGTCCACAGCCACCTCTACAATGCAGGCAGCGATAGCACAGTTTCACAAAAGAAAAGAAAATCATATAGAACACAATATTCAGAATACAAATATATCCAAAAAATTTTACAATTTCATACAAAACAAAGAAAACAGCCACAACAGTAAAAAGAATGAAGAAAGCAATATTTTTCTCCTATTTACTATGTGAGCATGGATTGATGAAATGTTCGCGCAGTGTTTCGTGCGGGAAGTTATCTGCAGATCAATTTGTAATTTATGAAATGAATTTAAAAGGGTTGGTAGCGTGTATGATATTCGCTGCATAGAATAATTTGCCCGCGGAGTGACCACCTTCCACTGTTCTATGTGACGAGTGCCATATGAATGAGTGTTTTTAGCAAGATTAGATAACTCATGGAAAATCTTTAAGTTCTCCTTTATTTCTCGTTTAAAACGCTAGACTTAACTTATAATGTAAAGGTTAACACACGGATGATATTTCCTTTCAAAAATAAATCTGAGGTATGGGAATTATAGGGTACATTGAAAAGTGCTCGTAGAAACTTTTTTCTGCAGTATATGAAGTCTTTCAAGATTGGTATATGTGGTCGTACCCCATACCAAAAACAATAATATAAGGAAGAAAAAAAGAGTGCATTGTAAACAAGAAGCTTTATTTTAAAAGGTAATATAAATCTGTGACGCGCCATCATACCGACCACACGAGATAACTTCCCTAAACCGATTCGATGTGTACATCCCAAATCATATTTTGTGTGAAGGTAACGCCCAGTATTTTAACACTACTTACTATTTTGATTGTTTCATGTGCATAAAGGAGAGTGATGTGATCGCAGCTTATCTGCTTAGATTTCGGTCTGAAAATCACGGCGTTTGTCTTTTTTGTATTAATTTGCAGAACGTTTGCTGCTGACCATTCTTGGAGAGCCTTCAGGGCAGTGTTGGCGTTGCTCTGAAGGCTACTGCAAGTTCAGGTGACGAAAAAAATAGGACTAGCGTCGTCAGCGTACATGACGTATTTCGCATCACTGTAGATATTTACCAGGTCATTTATGTAAACTATAAAAAGAATGGGCCGAGAATACTGCCTTGAGGAACGCCTCCTACTGATATGTTTTAAGTCTGAACGGCAATTTTCAATCTGAACGTATTGATAGCGATGATCAAGGTAAGACTTCAGGAGGTTTAAGCAGTGCCCGCGAATACCGTAAGTTTCAAGTTTTTCAAGTAATATGGAATGATGGATGAATTTGGACATATCTTGCTGATAAAGTTTGGATGCGGTTAAGTGCCTCACAATCTCAGAGTCACCGCTTGAGCTCATAAATAAAATATTTCAGGTGGTGACACCTCCAGACTAGAAGATGTCGATGGACTCGATATGTGGGAGCACATGTCGCGCGGATCGGAATCGCCGCGCACCGAACTCCTGTACAACATCGATCCCCTCGACCCGCCAGAGCTCTCGGTGGCCGCGATTCGAGACACCCGCTACAAGTTGGTCCTCGACGGCACGGGTTACAACAGCGAACGATACGAAACTGCGGGTGGCCGTCGGCCTTACGAAGACCTCGACAAACTTCTCGTCCAATCGAAAACTTCCCGCGTTCTGAGGAAGCTGTACGGGACGAAACGCTTGAGGTTTCCCAGAGGATGGAGGAGGCGTGCAACGCTTACGTGCGGCAAAGGAACTAGAGAAAATTTCTCAGCCAACGACACCGTCTTTTTGTTCGACATTGTCAAAGATCCGTGCGAGCTGAACAACTTGGCCAGCGAAAGCCCGCAAGTAAGTTCCTCTGGCTAAGATTTTATTATTGCGATAGCAATTATTATATACACACTCGTGGCACGTCGCCGCCGTCGCCTACATGTTCCGTATGAAGTAAAAATCATAAAAAATTTAGGCAGGTTCGCACTCGTGGTACCAAGCCTGAAGGAACAGCGCAGTTGGGCGGCCTGCCTTTCGTGTTTTTATTTTTCTGTTCTCCCTGTCTCTACAGCAGAGCTGTTATGATCGACGTTTGCCGTGCGTCGTAGACAGAAAATTACCATCATCATAAACCGGTGCAAGCTCAGTCGCGTACCCAAGATCCCATGGCGAACATCGTAACCACTAGGCTATCGAGGTACGCTAGCAGAGCATAGCATATCCTTGCATAGTATAGTACAGCAAGGGGGTGGGAAAGGAAAGTGAGGGCGATGGAGAAAGATGTGAGGATGAGGAGAAAGAGCAAGAGGAGGGGAAGACGTGTACAGAGGGAGGGGAGAGAGTCCGAAAGCGATAGAAAGAAATGGAGAGAAATTGAAACAAAGGGAAGAGAGCAAAAAATAGAGACAGAAAAATAAGTATATAGAGGGAGAAAGAGATAGAAAGAAACAGAAAAAAAAGATAGAAAAAGGAAAGCGAGCATAGTCACGTATAGTATAATGTAGTGAGGGGCGGGAAAAAGAAAGAGGTGAGAGGGTAAAATCCTAGCCAAGCCAGGAGCAGCCGGGTGGCCACCAGTTCCGCCGTGACCCAGCCTTGCGCGACTTAGGGCAAGCTGCGCTAATGTTTCCATCTCCTTTTTTGTTTCTGTTTCTTTCCATCTCTTCCTCGCTCTTTCTGTGTTCTTTCTTTCTCCCCATTTTCCTGTCTCTCTCTCTGTATTTCTCTCTTCCTCTTTATTTCTTTCTTTCTCTCTCTCTCTCTCTCCCTCCCTGTTTCTTTCTTCCTTGCTCTCTCTTTCTATTTCTCTCTTCTTCTTTCTCTGATTCTTTTGCTCTCTGTATTTCTCTCTTTCTTTATGTCCAGAGAATGAAGAAGAGAACGAAGAGAGCGCGCGTCGGCCGAGTTTTTGCCAACGCCATGCCTAGCTCGTGAGGAGCAGCACTAATGCTGTTGATAGTTTTTCGTTGCACTGATACCGGACCAAGCTCAAACTTGTCTGGCTCCGCTGATGATAACATGTGCGAAGGCAACCCCGCGAAGGCTGCATATGGGCGCGGCTCAAACAGAGATGAAACGCGCCGGCCGACTTCACAGGTGAAGAAGCATGAAGGGTTGCTGGTGAGGGTGGAGAGGGGGAGAGTTGCGTCACTTGAGCAACAGTTTCCGACCCTCCACCCTCCCCCAGTGTCTGCAGTCGCGACAGCGCGCTCGACTGAGATCAGTGGAAGGCTCATACCTGTGTACGCGCTGTGCCCTAACCGCTTACTTCGCAATGAAGCGACATGCAGCTAGAAAACCGCTTCGCTCCCTGGAGCGGCCGTATTCCGTTATTCGAGCGTTCTTTGTGGTTACGCCAGATCGGTTCCTAATGGAGTTAGCTGCCAGCCTTACTTCGTATAACATTACAATTTGTTTCTATCGCATTTATTGCGTCGCCCTTGCGGGGAAACTGTGACCTCTTGTTGATTATAAATGCAACACCGATGCCTTATCATGAACTTCTGTGACATTCGTTCCTAAAAAATTGTTAGCACACTTTATTTTAACACGAAAGTGTTTTATGCCGGGGTCCACCAAGTACATCCGTCACGGATATGACGTTGATAAAATGGACGCCAACGGGTGAGAAAGAAAAAGATACCCCGCAGGGAATCGAACCCACGACGTTGCGGCCGCGATGGCAAGCGCCCGAGGCCCTATCGAGTAAGCTAACTAGGGAGATGCTGGACACGGCGCGAACGCGCCTTATATCTTTCACACATTCTCTTTCGCGGCGGGCGGAGCGGGGCGGTGCCGCCGTCTGTGAGATGTGAAAAGAAGTAATACTTCACGATCGACACTTACTACCGCTTACTCCGAGAATGCACGCGATATCGGAGGTCATGGTTAAAGCGTCGCGATACCAGCGAGACCCACTGGCCGCGCTGGCGTTGCCGAGGCACCCTTGACGCAGTTACGTTCTTTGCCTTTGGCTTCGTGTTAGCGTGCGTCGGCTCATCGGAGGAGTAGTGTAGCTTCCACGTGCGCCAACGGGATTTCTCCGCGGCCGAGTGCTTCGATTGCGAGAGCACCGACTAACAAAACTGCTGCAATATGCGTTGCAGAAAGGACGCTATTTCGACGGGCGAATGTCGTGCCTTGGTGGAGCGAGAGCCGCGCCTGCGAGACAGAGGCCAGCGGGACGCGCGTGTTTGCGGCTCAGGCTACGAACCTCTACCTCCCGTGTTGCTGAAGCGCAGTGTGTGTTATGTATGCATGAGCACAGGCGTCGGCTACCCATTACTAGAAAGCGCACACCGTGCCGTTTCTCTCCTTAATTGACGACGCTTTGAAGAAGCGCATACCGGGTACCAGTGCTGGTTATGAGCTTGTTGATAGCATCCTTACGCGGGATTCACGATTCGCTGTGTCCAAATATATGTTCACACCGTCAGCTACCACAACGGTTTAATACTGATCATGGGCGTTAGTCGTCGCGATAGAGACATGCTGTCAACATGGGTGCATCCATGTCAAACGGTGCTATAGCTGCCAAACACGAATAGACATTGTACAAGCTCTCATATATCACTACACAATAAGCACTACTTCTGTGAAGACACGTTTACCTTTCGTGTTATACCGATTCCTATGACGGAGAGATCAGCCATGTTTTTTAGCTCAATAGACAATGCAGCCGTCGCAATCGGAACTTCGATTCCCGACTCCACGCTGAACAACTTGCCATCGCGTTTTTGCGGGTATGTAGCAAACTCTGGCGCGATGAAGAATGTGGACTCGTATTGAAGGAAAAGTTCCTATGTCAGATGTGTTCTTAAGAAGAACAGCTCCCTATCAACGTGATGTCGTTCATAATATTAAGGAAGATGGCTGTACTCACAAGAAGCATTTGTTGTGATGGCACCACCAGTGAACTCAAGCTCTAGTTGGTGCGCACATAAAAACTGCTCAGGGTACTGTGAGGCAAACGTAGCGAGCCTTTTGTAGACGCGCCTGTGTTTAAAACGCGAATGTACGACATACTTAATAAAAATCGACTTTAGAATCGCACATTTCCTAAATAGTGTCACAGTACAATAATTTGTTTTCTATAGCTTATCGCGTTGTCATAAAGTGGGCAAAAGTTTATACAATATAACGACCCCCCACAGTGATACCGTGGAGATGGCGCTGCACTGCTGAGTTCTGGTTCTATTCCCGGAAGCGGTGAAATGCAAGAGAACGTTCGTGCACCGTGTTATCTGTGCACGTCAAAGAACTACACGGGATCAAACTGCATCGGGAGCACTCATAATCGGCAGTCGTAGGAACAGGAGCTCCGATAAGCGGTGTCCCTCATAATCAACTACGCATATTCGGAACGTAAAATACCGAAGCCTAATACTGAAGTGGAATACCGAAGCTCCTCCGATCATTTTAAACCTCAGGTACCGACTTGTCCCACCAACTCGCGTTTCCGTTCATTGGTGACAAAGACGAGAGGAATCGAATTGGCTAATTTCTATTTATCGCATTGAAAGCGGATTAAGCTGCGTTCGAGAATTACATGAGAAAAAGCGTAACACAACTGTACCGCTCTTCTTTGAAACGCCAAAAGGGCATTTTTGTTATTTATTATCAATAAATAGGTTCAAGCGCACGATCTTGAAGTAAGAGTTGAGGTAACAGTTTACACGAACCAGAAACTGGCTTCAAATTAAACACCACCAAGTATGGTCAGGGCATCAAAAATTAACCGCGAGAGTCAATGCTATCGTTGCGACAGTGAACTAGTAATAATAAAAACCCCAGAGCACTGGCCAAAAAAACTGGCCTAAATAATGAATCCCATAAATTTTATACAGTATATTCTTCTCGGTTATTTTATGCATCATTTGCTAGGAAAAGACTCAAGTAAACAATTGTCTGCATGCGTCCTGAGACAACATGTAGTCACACTTGGGTTCGTGCTCAATTTACAGATCGTGTCTGCCCTCATGAAGCGTTTGGATGCCTACCGAGCAGTCACCGTGCCTATCGAGAACCTGCCTTTCGACCCAGCCAGTGCTCCTGAATACCACAACGGGACGTGGGCACCGTGGTTGGACTGATAATTCAATGGAATTGAGTTTGCAACTGGATTGCGAAGATGACCAGGCCGTGAAAACTGCAGTTAGCAACTTGAGGTGAACCTGGCCACCTCATGTACAGGGCAGCTTGATAGCGAACAAATAAAACAGCCTGTCGCATTCTAATATAGTACGCACAGGCAGTAATGGTCCAAGCAATACAATATTGCAATGAGAAACATTTTGTACAAGCGTGACAAAGAACGTTCATGAAACGAACATGGACCCCTTACAGGAGTCTTTAAAATCATGCAAATACAATGGATTTCAAGAAAAGTGTCCGAAGATCCTCAAAAAACAAGAAAAATGCGTTATTCGCTCGTTCCCTTAATAATTGCTTCTGTCCGTGGCGACAGACATCCTAAGGTGACGAGAGACATCAATTACAGCACTGATTAAATTATTTGAGTTAGTTAACTTTTTAATTAGTTCAGACAGGTGGTCGGGCCAAGTGGGAGAATTGGAGCTTTTCCCGCGAAGAGTCCCATTGCCGCTCAGAGATTCCCAGAAAGCGGCCGTTGTTAGTTGTAGTAGAGCGATGAAATCTGACCAACTAAGGCGTCGAAGCCGAAACGCTAAAGAGAGCAACAGCATATTCCTTCGAGACGTCCAGAATGAGCCACCGTCGTTATATGAACCATCGATCGACTATGTTTCGTGGCTGTGTGTGCTGCGCTTGCTATCATGGGTTGCGTGGGGCACGTACGTTACGGAACGCACAAGAATTATTGCCACAGCATTCGTTGTTGGAAACAGTGACGGCATTGTGGTCGTCTGCTAGTTTCCGTCATCGGTGCTTCGGTTTTGCTGGTACATTTTGCCAAATTTTATTACTCCGCAATAATTACCAGAGGCCGCTTTTTTGAACTCTGAAAGCTGCAATGGGCTCTTCGGAGCAAGGACTTCAACTCTCCCATTTGGCCCGACCGCCTATTTCCAGTAATTAAAAATGTAATTAATTTAGGTTAATAAATTACTCTCGTAAATGCTGTCTCTAGTGATCTTATGATGCCTGCCGCCACAGAAAAAGTAATTACGAAGACAATTATGAAGACAATTATGAAGACTGTTGTTTAAAACCCCCTCTATATGGCGTAGATCTTTTAAAGGCGTAACAGATATATTTAGGTTACAAATTTCATTATAAAAGAAAGCTGCCGCATTCGGTCGCCGCAGGCAGTTTCACTAGTGTTAACATTCAAGTGTTCGGGTTGACACACGTTATAAAATGAAATGTGATATGCCAGATCGGTTACGTTATCATGTCAGCATCCTATGTTCTTTCAATTCTGCATAAGCGACAAAGCCTATATTTGTACAAAGATTGTCAGTAGAAGAGGGTTACCTGACCTTTTATCATGACCAATTATATAGCATAGTGCTAGCCAGATGCATGGGAAGACACGTTGTGCCTCGATTATGCGCTGTGTTAAAGCACTGCTGTTTCCTGTGCGACCACATCACTCATACGAGGCCACATTGTGCCCCTAACATAGCCAGGAAATCGGAGTTTTGATGTGAAAATACGTAGAAAGCGATCACTGTTTACATTGGTCATGTAGGAAGCAACACTCTGCCGGCTATCTCATCGCTTATGTGCTGATGATACATTACTGAAGTTATACAAATGAAGGAAGAATTTAGCGGGACCAAGTATTAACACGCGCGATATATAGAAAAAATACAGCAACAAACACACGCCCCTCTACATTAAGTCATCCTCAAGCTTGTCCACAAGCAACAATAAAAGAAGTTTCACTGCAAAAACAAGCTGTACTTTCCAAACCGCTCAGTGGTTTACAGTTCGGTGTCGAAATTCTCAAATTTGGCATCTAATATATATATGTATATATATATATTGAATGAATTTGTAGATAGCACATTTTGAAAAGAAAAAATGCCTTTACTAAGGTTTCGGCCCTGACACGGCCTTCGTCAGAGTAAGGCATTTTTCATTTTTAACATGTGCTCCCTTCAGGTTCATTCAATATAAAGAAGATACCCGGACCTGTCCTGCCTTCCCTTCAATTATATATATATATAAGCAGACATACAAACACACGCACGAACATGCATAGAAAATAGTAGAACCCCGCCCCACTCCCCTGCTCCTGAAAAAAGATCCATGCAGCCAGCTCCACTCCGCGAACCCTGTCGAAACAGCGAAGCTGATGCCCCTCCTACATCAGATGGCTATATCGTACTTCTATGTTTTTCAAGTCTTCTATTCGTTGGTGCTTAGTTTCGGCCTTTCTTGCGCGAACGTTACGGTTGTCTCAGCTACGACACGCCCGTTCTCGCGCCAGCTCTCGCTGACGATCACGACGGGCGGCTTCTTCATCGGGAGAACGAGGAATGTTCGCCGTTCTGAAAGCACAAACTCCTGAACATTGACACTTACACGCTCTTTCATATTCCACTCAGCATCGCCCTCACCCCGCCTTGGCGCGTTTCTCGAAGGCTCACCCCTCCTCCGAGCCTCGACATCCTCCGCCCTCGCCCTCGCCTCTCGCAGCGCGGCGTAGCCCTCCCCTTCCTAACGAGCCTCACTCTCGCCACACTGCGAGGCCACGTGATCACCGCTACACCAACGGACGGGAAAGCCTCGACTAAGAATAGATTCGCTGTTAAAAAATTCTGGCTAGGACCCTGCTCGCGGCAAGTGGGTCGCAGCACTTTCCGCTAATGGCTATCGCCAGGATGGCAGAAACTACTCGTACCGAACTATCTTCCAGTACGGAGTCATCCGTGTGCACCAGCAGCCATCCCTCAGTTGTTCCATTACTTTGCCGGCTGCTGTCAGCTTCAGAGCAGCTACTGGTGCAAGGCGCCGCATTTTATCGTTGACCGAAGTATACTGCGCGGTGGACAACACGGACAACAAGAAGACGGGGACGTCTTCCTGTTGTCCGTGTTGTCCACCGCGCAGTACACTTCAATCATGAATCACCAACTGGCCCATTCTTCCACTTTGCTTATCGTTGACAGGCAGATGGACGCCCTGTGGTTAGTGGGGTAGTGATAATGGGGCACTGGTGGTCGGGAAGGAGGCGCTCGTAGAGTAAGCAGGGGCTCGCCATCCTCGATGACGGCTGGCAAGGGGAGTCAGGGTAGGGTTCAGTTGGTTGATAAAAGCCAGGGTAGGTGCCAGTCGGTTGTACATAGTGAAACTTTTCAGCGCGCTACTAGGAAACGGAAGACGATGTAGATAGAACCACAGGGGGCAACACAAGCGCGAACTAACCATTTATTTTACGAAAAATGATGAAATACATACACACAAGACAGGCGGTAAATAACATTCACACATGCGCAAGAAACACATCGAGACGTACTATCCGCAATCTGACGCCCACGTGTCTCGAGGTCTAGTTAGATTTGGTGCTCTAAATGAACGATACCTCCTCATCTGTTAATGATACTGAGGGAACGCTAACACAGGTATCAACGCCGGCGCGGCGAATCGTAAAAGCTTCAATAATTGCGCTTTCTTTTAAGTTTATACATCGCGATGCAATTGTAGTGCAACTGTATTTTGTATGACACTGACATCTGCTCCAACGAGTAGCCATGTTTCCGGGGTGAGCAATCTGCTTGCAGTCATAGTTATTTTCGCGTTGTCGTGTGTTAATACACCTACCGGTTTGTCCAATGTCCTTCCTTCCGCATGAAAGGGGAACACAGTGAACAACTTTTCCGCATGCAATAAACTTGTCTAAATGGTTGACACTACACAAATTGCTAGTCCGCTGCTGGTTACTGGTTGCGCGTTTGTGCTATCTCCTGTGATTCTTTCTACGTCGTCTCCTGTTTTCTAGTAGCGCGCTGAAAATTTTCACTAAAGGGGGTCGTGCAGTCTTGAGCCCGGTGGAGCCGATCTATGCGTGCTACGGCAAGCTGAAGCATCAGTAGTGATAGTAGTCGTTCATCTGCCTCGGCTACTGTTGCTGCGATCGGGGAGCCTGAACAGGGATGCTGTAAAGGATTCCCTTTACAGCATCCCTCTTCAGGCCCTTCAGCTGTCTTCTCTTGGTTGGAGTGCGGATGACCAGGGACAGGGTATACAGTAGGACCTAAGTTGCTGCCGGCTGGTTCAGCGGACGGCGACACCACAAGACAAAGAGAAGCAAGCTTCCTCTCGCACCGGGTAACTGAAGCACCAAATGGCACCATCTTTCGCACATCTGCGCAATTACACCGACCTCGGTGTAACCAGCGTCATGAGGGAAGGCCAATTTCCAGGAGACGTGAGAAAGTGGAGCGTTTTTACCAAATGCAGTTTACACAAGAATGCCAACAGCTTGAAGAAGAAGAAGAACGTGAACGCTATTGTCAAATCAATAAAATTCGAGTCCAGCGTCTTTTTAGTGGGCCTGGGTACCCACCGCGGACGCGGTACCGAGACCTTGTCTCGAAGCGGCTTCCTCGGCACGCTGGACGGCCCATAGTTGTGCTGTCAGGTTCTAGCTGAGCAGAGCGGTCTTCCAGCGTGAGCGGAGGCTGGCGGCGGAAGAGACGAATGAGCCAACACTGTTCGAAGTGTCTATGATGCCCTGAAACTCTCACAATATGTGGCTAGGCGTGGCAACCTCGCCGCACGAGCTGCATCTGTTTGCAGTGTAAATATCTGGATACATGGCGTGCACGAGTCTGCGGTTTCTGTACGAATCTGTAATTGTCTGTAGTGTACCGCTTGCGTCCTGTTTAGCCTATCGTTAGGGGATGAGTATACGCGTCTCAGTAACTGGTAGTGTGTCGCGATATCGTGAAACCTGGTAATACGATCCTCCCACGCCCAGACGTTCGCCGTACCCCGCGGGGGCTCTTCTTCCTCCGATGATGCTCGGTGAGTGATGCCTCGAGCAACGCGGTGAGCCACTTCGTTTAGACTGCTCGGTCCGGTGTGTGCTGGGATCCACAGCAAGTGTCTCCGGTTATCGAAGTCCACCTATCCTGGATGTACGGGATGTCGCAGGAGTATGTGGCACGCCTCTTGCACCGGGGAAAAGAAAAGGGGAAAAAAGAGTGATAAGCTATGATAATGGGGGCAGGAATAGGTGATGCAAACTCCCTCCACGTGTTACTGCGATGGTTAAGCGGCATCAAGTTCGCAGAAATATCCGCATAGGAGTCTGCCTACGCAGCAGTTATAACCTTTCTTAGCTTTGCCATGAGAAGCCCATGAAAACCGTACAATAAGAGACTTGCACCTCTTTGAACCGCCTATAACCGTAATATTACTGCTTCCGCCTGCATATGATGCGATATGCAGTCGTATATCACGTAAAGCATATGATGACGTAATGTGCAGCGATTTCTGTTTTAAAGCACCCTAGTGCGTCTGGAGCTCCAAGGAGCTACGTATTATAGGCTACGCAATGTTGACTTTCGAGTGACTAAGCCTGCTAGTATTATAGAAACTCTGTCGGCACTGGAATAGTGTGTCTGCGCAAAGAAAATGTGGAGTCGTAGAAGTACAGAAGGAAGGCAAGTCGCCTAATGACGTGATTTTTAGTGACTTAGAACTACAGTCCGTCCGATCTAAGAAAATATATCAGCTCGGCTTGTAGTCATCGCTCTCTCCAAAAAGAAATACGCATAGATGTTCCATCGAATTACGCTGGCTTAATTCCGTGACGTCAAGCACTCTTGCGTGCTGAAGATAGTTCAGGACTGAGAATCAAACAGCGCGGCTAGAACTTGGACAAAAATGAAGAAATGCCACGCGACAAGCGCTGACTACCAACTGAAAGTATTTTATCAAAACCGGTCTTTTCTGCAATCCCCGAACACGTACAGCCTCCAGCATTTTTAGTAATATCGCGCGAGCGTCGACCGCACGCAGTATCAGCGCCTTACAACGGCGATAATCTGCGACACTGGCAGCAGTACGCGCAGGCGCACGAAGCAGCGCTAGCGCAAGCGTCGTCTGCCAGGCTGTTCCTTTCAGGATGAAACACTCCCTTTCTTTGCTAAAGGCGACCGGAGTGCGCACAATCGCAGATAGAAACGTCACGAACGTCTTGCTTTTTTTTTCCACGTTTGCGTTCGACAGCATGCGCTGCTGCCAATACTAGCACCTTCTTTAGGTTCAATCGTTCTTGTGTTCTTGTTCTTGTGTTCATCGTTCTTGTGTATTACTTTTTTTTATTCAAATTTCCCTGCGCATCAACTTTGAGCAGTTTCTTTTGACTGCAATCACAGGAAAGATCAAGAGAAGATGAATCGGTAGATCACGGTTTAAGTTGTGCGCATGGTTTTGTTCACACCGCTTTTGTTTTCCTTTTTTTTTATCTAAGGAGACTAATACAGTCATTGTGGTAGGGCGTGCATCGTCCTGAAAGGAACAGCGTGGCAGACGACGCTTGCGCTAGCGCTGCTTCGTGCGCGTGCGCGTACTGCTGCCGGTCTCGCAGATTATCGCCGTTGTAAGGCGCTGATACTGCGTGCGGTCGACGCTCGCGCGATATTATTAAAAATGCTGGAGGCTTTACACGCGTACACCATTCACAAGTGTTCAGAAAAAAAAAAATGTTGCAGTGGCTTAGCTCGGCTATGCCAGGATAACGTAGCGTTAGCAAAGGTTCAGCTGATTGTTCTTAGCGATTATCTAGGATTAGCTTGATTATCATGCTTACTGCTGCTCCAATGACACACACATGGTATACGTATTATGTGGCACATGTATATTTATTTTGCCAGGCAACTTCTTCGGGATCCGATGAGGTAAGCTTCTCCGCTGTTCTGCGCCGTTGAGTAGCATTTGCGCTCTCCTTCTCCATGGCTAAACCACACTGGCAAACGCCAGGGAGAGGCACTATCAAGCGGCTCCAGCGCAGTCTCAGACGGCGACTGCACAGCGAAGGCGAATAGCTGCGCGCGCGCCGGCGCCAGTACGTCTACCTCGCTACGACGTCAGCGACGTCACTCCTCTGGAAAGCGCAGACCGGCGGCAGCGAGTCTCGCGCCGCAGCGGCGGAGAGCGCGGGAGGTACCGGCTCCGATGCGCCCGCTGTGTGACATCACTGATCCTCGCGCATGCGCTGCACGGCTCTTGAGGAGCCACGGGAAATTGGCTCGGCTAGGCCAGTGTACAAAAAGCGAACGATTTGGAATACCATGCGGAAGCGTAGCCGGGTGAGTGCCACAGCACCGGAAGTTGGGGGGCAGTGCACACGTCCGGGAATATGAGGAGGTGCTGTGGAAGTGCCCGGCACAGTACAGACACACTAACACCACGACCCTTTCGTCGAGGCTGCGCGAGGCTCTGCGGAGCTCCGCTCTCGACGAACAAACCTGGGCGACCCAGCACGCTCGTGAGGCGGCGTCCCCTCTGACGTCCCCACTGGGCGGCCTAGGTCCGGCCACCTAAACCTGCTGGACGTTTATTCCTCCTCCTCCTGGAACACCATGCACTCTACCATGACAGGGCTCTACGGAGCTGTCCCTAAAGCACTCTCCCTTACAAAGTTTAGATGAAAATGTCCACTATTAAGGTCGTTATGTACTCTGATTCATCTAGAAAATAACGTGTGGTCTGCGCGGAACAAGCAGCACTGTCACAGCAAGCTGGAGAGCCCTCTGTAACCACATGCAGATCGCCCACTGCAAGTAGGTTTGCGCGGCCCCTACTATGCCCTTAAACATCGTCACTTTTCAAAGTATAAGCGAAGTACCCCCTACCCGTCTCTAAGGCAGTACGTGCCCTACGTATCCATAGATGCACACTTTGTTCTTCCTGTAGTGAATGGGGATGGCGATGATGAAGAATTACGACTGAGCCTTCTGTAATGGTTGGTAAGGTTTAAACCACCGTCTCGTCCCGCAATGAGCAAGGTGTGTCGCTTGGTACGATTCTACACTTCTGTTACACAACATTATCTGTTAACGTAATTCCTCGCCATGCATGACTCCTGTATAGGGTTCTTTTCTTTCCTAAGCAGTCCCAATCACTGACACAGCTCATTCATACTGAATAAAAATGGAGGCAGCCTTTGAAGTATGTACATTTCGTCGCTACAGGTTGCTTGGACTTGCCTCTCCAGTTCGTTGTTATTTTAGCGTCTGTTATGGATAGCGTCGCACTCACGTATATCCCAACATTCTGCAGAGGCTGCGGTAGTCACTTTTTTGGGTAACCAGCGAACATCTTAACTTTATATAACAACGACAGCTGCATTGACTACCTACGTTGAGTTGATGGAGAGAAACGTTCCCAAACATCCACACGTCATTGAGGCGTGTAAGTTACCAAGTGAAATGGAGTTTGCAATGGCGTCTACATGATTGTGTAAGTCATCACGACAGTACGATCAACGCTGACCTAGAAAAACGGATCTTATTCAGGGAAAACTTGCTCGCCAGTGAGATTTTAATTACCCCGCAAAGAAAGCTCGACATTTCTATTGCCCGATTTTAACTGGAATGGAAATGAATGACGGCAATTAAATAAAAAACCACATCGAGAGTAAAACATTCACTTGCAACTTTAAGAGGCAGCGTCCCCGCGCCACGTTATCGAAAACAATTAAACGACAGAAGGTGAATCGATTAATGACTCGTTTTTTTTTTTTTGTGAAACACAACTTAATGAAACAAACAGACAATGACGCAAATGAAGGCATTGGGGACATTAATTGTAATTTTTTAACTGTAGTGCACTAATTACGACATAAATGGAAGGGAACTAAAATGGACAAAACAACTTGCTGCAGGTAGAGACCGAACCTACGACCTTCGGACAAAACGTCTGACGCTCTACAAATTAGGCTACCACGGCAGTCATTCCCCCGTCCACTTTATATCTCTGCGCGTGTAATCCTCGGAGTGTTAGCCAGCGCCAGTCGTAGCCATGACGGCGAGTGCGTAACAGTCTTTTATGCCAGCCGGCGTCGCGTAGCAGGTGATCTTACGAAATGGCAGCTAACCTAGAAACCTCGCATGGTACTCTAAAGGCATCAAGTCTGCCAGGACGACATCCTCCTTATGACAGAAAGAAACAAGGCGAATAGATCAAGGGTTTGTTTCTATATTTTGACACAACTATATTTTGACACAACCTAATGAAACCATCAGACAATGAAGCTAAGAGGCACCGGGAAAATTATTTGTAGTTTATAACTGTAGCATGATAATTAAGGCATTGATGGGAAGGAATTAAGTGGACAAACGAAGGGCTAGCAGCGTTTCCCCGCCTACCTCAATGAATGAATTTGAATGAATAACACTTCGTGATTATGGACATTCTACGATGGAATGCAATGGATCATCCTTGAGGTAATATAGTGACGAAAGGGAATGATAGTTCTTGCTGTCTACCATCATGAACGGAATTCACCCTTCATTTATATAGCCGGGTTCAACACCCAGCCTACAATACACGAACATAAAAAGTGTCATCAGTCATTCCGGGCTGAAAATTCCACAAATTCAATTGAAGAAGAGCTGAAACCAAATCCCGTTCTATGACAGAAATAACGCTGCGATGTCTGTGATGCGCAACGCACATCTGTTGCAGTGACTGGGGAAAGTAAAACATCCTCTTTTTTTAATCTTCCCGGCGAGTTTGAACTCTGTACTAAAGGGTTCACGCAGCCTTTAATACCTCCGTGAGGCATTGCGAAATACTGCCATCAACGTTTCTGAAAAGTGTCAGTGCTCTTGCGTACAAGTCCTCGCGTGTTGCTTACGAACAGCTGTGAGTTTACAGCACTGCAGCTGAGATACTTCATTCGGCATTCTCCGCTCAGGCACGGGTCAGTGAATCTAAGCTGGGCCATTGACAATCGTAAACAAAGTGTACAAGCTTACGAGTTCCAAAAGTAAACATTCACGTTGTGAAATGTTTTACGCTGCGTTCAAAAAATTCAGGAGCCATTGCCTATCGGTAAAATGAGGGCAAGCGAAGGTTGGCGCGTGCATGCCTGACATGCGTCTTTCTTTCCTTCCTTCTTTCTTTCTTTCTTTCTCATTGCGCAATGCTTCCTCCTAACTGTTCTCTTCCACCATGTCGGGAATGGGATGCGTTCGTATCGTTGCAGCATATGAACGATATGACGTTAACATCGTCATAAGTTCATATCGAGGCAACAGTGAAATGGGCCAATGTCAAATGACAAGTCACCTCGATAACCTCAATGAAAGAACAGATTGGCGTATCAGAAACCACTAATGGCCCGAAAGCAAGAGAACACAAATTATTGGAACACGGCGCATAGAAATACGCATAAGACCAGCGCACTTTCTAGGGCCTCATTTCTGCACACACGTGTTTCTGCGCACTCGCGGGCGCCTGGTTGTAACGCGGTAACTTTCAGAAGCTCCTTTCGCAGAAATACCGGTGTCGGGATGGGCGGCGGCATCCTTACTTGTGAGCGAAAACTCGGTGTCGTCCGTGAGCGAAAATTCGAGGCATGTGCAAATAAAGAAATAATAAAAATCTTCGGTTCGAATGGGGCAGGGGATTCGAACCTGCGGCCGCTCCCTTTGTGGCGCGATGCGTTTAGCCGCTCGGCCACCACACATCCTGCCAGCATGCTAACGGCGAGCCATTTATATACACCTTTTGGCGTTGGTGGCCCGCACATCTCGAAGGTTCTTCAGCGGTTTGATTATCGGCCGCGAGATGGCGCAAAGGGCCCCCGTACGCTAGGGTGCCTGGATGCGCGTTTTGTCCGCAGCCATCGAGGAACAGTACCGTACGCGCTTATAAACACCATCGCCCCGTCGTGTGGCAGTGTTTCATTGCGCCGCACAATATGGATATAAGACCCGGAAAGCATCCGCACTTTCACTTTCCTTTGCGGCACGGTTTAGGTGCCCACGGTGAAGCAAAGCCAGACTAACGAATGGGAAGGCGATACGAACACGGTCCAATTACGCTATCGCGTTTCCACATGCACCAACGGTGTTCCTCCGCCGGCGACTGCTTCCAGTACGATAGCACCAACTGATAAAACTGCTCCAATAAGCGCCGCAGAAAGGCAACGATGTCGACGGCGAATGTCATGCCTTGGTGGAGCGATAGAGGCCAGCGGGACGTGGAACGCCTGCGCGCGTTCGCGGCTCGTGCTACGAACCTCTGCCTCCCATGTGGCTGAAGCGCAGTGTGGTAGCGTATGCATGAGCACAGGCGTAGGTTACCCTATTACTCAGGAGCGCACACCGTGCTGTTTCTCTCCTTAACTGACGACGCTTTGAAGAAGTGCGTATCGAGTACCAGTGTTTATTACGTGCTCGTTGATGTCATCTTTTCGCGGGATTGACGATACGCTGTGTCCAGGTACATATTGAGAACTTCCGCTACCACAACGGTTGTATTGCGATCATGAACGTTAGTAGTCGCGATAGAGTTGTTTCACTAGACGTCAGCGTAGGTGCTTTTACGTCAAACGATGTTATGGTGGCCAAACACCCACGGAGAAAGAAGTATTTGAGGAGGAGAATCTCTCGGCCGCGGCAGCGCGCGAGGGCGGCGCGATAGCGTCACGGCGGAATGCGGTTACGCCGAAGCACGACAGATGACGCTTTCGGCCTGTTGCCATCTTTTACATGCTCTGCTATGGACGCGACGCATAAAAATCGTGATAGCGCCTCGTACATTGTAAAATTTCTAGGATTTCTGTCTGTAACATCAACCGGTAGATATGACAGATATTTTAGTTGCAGTTCCTAATCGATACTGCCAGAATTATAGGCCGTACAGCGCTTGAAACGAACTGCTAGTAGGGGCCTCTGAGCAGACGACGTCTGTCGCCGCATGCACGCGCCCCTCGCTCCTCGCTCGCATGTCGTGCGCGCGCATGCGTAGGTGGCCTTGGGAGGGAAAGTTCCCTTCGCGATTTGCTCGTTTCTTTCTCTTTAGCGCTCTCAGTGGCTTCCGCGCGTTGCGCCGGCGGCGCCGACTCCTCGATGTTTCTGCGCGCTTTTCACGCCGCGAGAGAGAGTGCTTTGCAGATTTCGACCAGTGTTTCTTCAGGATGGGGCGGAAATGTGTCGTGCCGAACTGCAGCAGTGGGTACGCGTCCTGCAAGGAGAAGGTAATTACCACCGAAGCTCCTAGTGACCCAGTGAGGTTGGAAGCGTGGGCTCGCGCCATACCAAGAAAAGAACAACAGCTGACGCCTCGTGACTACGTTTGCGAGAAGCATTTTTCGGACAGTCTCATAGACAGGCGGCGCTATTATGGCGAACTTGGTAGCGAAGTTCTCCTTGACAAACCGAAACGGCCAGTGTTGTTACGAGACGCTGTGCCTTCAATCTTCCCGCGCACTGTCCCAGCTAATTGTCTGCTGTTCTCAAAAAAAAAAGACAATGTGAAATTTCAACCACCTGGGGTTTTGTAACGTGCACCTAAATGTAAGCACACGGGCCTTTAGCATTTCGCCCCCATCTAAATGCGGCCGCCGCAACAACCTAAATCTGAATTGATGGCATATAGGGTAAGTCCCATAATTCGTTGAAATAAATTATACCTAACTCATTGAGTTGACGTTATCAAAAATTATAGATTTCGCGTTGTACAAAAAATATCACAATGGTAATTTTCCTGCATGTGACGCCATTTTTCTCGTTAATTTACAGAAAAAAACTTAGAGTGTGCTTGAGCTTCGCCTTTAAGAGTAGAATGCGATAGCGTAATCGGGCCCCGTGTGCATCGCCTTCTCATTTGCTAGCCTCACCGACACGGACGCCGACACCGGTATTTCTGCGAAACGGGCTCTTTAACGCTGTCGCGTTAAAATATGGAGCCGGCGAGGACGCACAAAAACACATCCACTAGGGCGTGAAGCGCGAACGGCGAATCGGCGACGAATGGCCTTGAACCGACGAGCTTAGTCGGAGAGCGCGGCGAGAGGGAAGCGCATTTTTCCTTCTGCGCTAGCGGACTCTCCCGACAGAGGGCGCGTGAGCGCTGTGCCCGATTTCGTGACTTTATTAGGATGCCCGAGCGAGCGCAGTTTCGCCTCCTCAAGAATTCTTGCTCCGTGCCAAACACCAATAGACATTGTACAAGCTCTCATATATGACTACACATTACGCACTACGCCTGTGAAGACACGTTGCACTTTCGCGTTCTACCGATTCCTATAACGGAGGGATGAGCCATGTTTTTTTTAGCTTCGTCTCTCCCGCTTTTGCGTGGTCAACTGCGTACTTCCGCTTCACATTTCAACCGCCTTTCCTGTGCATACATTTCTCCCGTGTTCTGTTGTCATGGTGGCTTTTCCTGTCTGCCTCTGTTTTTTGTTGCTGGTCAGGTTGTGTGCTCATGCGCACATTGTCTAGCTATGGCGATGCTTTCCAACAAATGTTCACCGTAGTTATGAGCGCTTCGCGCATCTGTCTCGCTTTTCTGTCCCGTGTATTGCGCTTCGCTTTACGAAGTATGCCTCCCTAACTGGCCCAACCTCCTACTCTTCTAAATTAGACAATCATGTTTGCTTACTGCGCGCGCTTTCGGGGATCAAAATAACGTTGCTGCTTTTTGTACTTTTTGTACCATTCTTTAATGCGGAAGCCTATACCACCACGTGCCTGAAGTAGTTTTTACCAGTCATCTGACAAAGCACGACGTCGGCAAGCAGCGCGAGATTGTTGCTACCCGACAGCCACGTCCATCAGGCAGTGGAATCCTGCGCTTAATTAAATCGCGCTCTCTTTAAGCGTGTCCTCTATCACATGTAAGGACTGAGCAATGTATACATTTAAACAGATCCAGATAGACTGGAATTTTTTTGTATAAGTATGGCGCATCGCTTTCTGACATCTCGACAGTGTCAGACGTAAAGGGTAGAACAGAAGGTTTTAGCACGGTCAAACAAGCACCGCAATTCAAATACAAGAAAAACTTATTGCTGCTTATCCCTGCTATATAACATAATCGCAAACATTTTCTTATCATGGTGTAAAACGAAATGCGGTTCACTGTAAGGCTACTGCAGATAGTCTAACAGAGTTGATGCGAAGAGACGTGGAGACAGAGAAGCCGTGATCGCTGAATGTAAAGGATGTTTTATGTTGATTCGTTTCGACAGGTGTCGGAGAACATGTTAGTCAAGTACTGACGCGCCGTCTATGCCAAGACGAGTTCATGCGTGCGGACTTGAGATAGCGGACGCATACAAGGGTATTCCATAGATGAGGTGGGCTGCAGAACCGAAGAGATCTTCCTTGACAGGTGTGCGCAGAACAAGCGCTATCACGAATAGAGTACCATATTTACCAGGAACGCTGCGAGCTATTAGCACAACATTATGGAGCTGGACCCGCTCTACCAATCCCCTAATTTGTAGTTCGTACGCCGCGGTAATGACATGGTTAATTCCGAAATGCCTGGTGAGGTGCCGGAATAGATCAGACTCAGTGACAACCCAACTCGGTCACTACTACGGCGGGAATGTCTGACGCCATGAAGAGGATAGCATGCACGAACGCTTATTCACTGCATTCAAAACTGCCGCAGCAGCTATAGGTGAAACGATGCGGGTGATTTCCTAAAAAGAACTTGCATGTTACGCAGAAGTTGCATAGGCAGACACTCCCTCAGTTCTTCCGCTGGAATGAGCTGTGGCAGGCACTCACGTATGAACAGCATGGCGCGCAAGTGGACCTTTGTCTTGAGAGTTTCGGCTTCCTTTGTCGCGTGTTGATTGAGAGAAGGTTGTACCCTTACAGCGCGACGTTACAAGGAAGGGAGCACTAATGGGCAATGCGTGCATATTGAGAGGTGACACGGTGTTGGTGGAACCATCCTTCCTTTTCCTTGTCATTCGGGTTGTGCAAGCAGACTGCGGGACTTCGTGTCCAGAAAGAGATGACGCATGCCCGTGTCCTGAGCGCGAGGCGCAGTTGAAGCCACGGACATGGGTTCTTCATTGGAAGCATTGTCTTTGACCGATACAGTTAACCACTGCAGACATGAGGTCCATAAAGCATATACACTTGTCGTCGCTGATCCTCTTGTGAGCGAAGTATCTGGCTGGTCAGGGTAGTAGTTGTAGATGCCGTTTTTTTTTCTAACAAGGGGCTCACCTCCAGTTTGGGGGTTATGCGAAAAGTTCGTTAAATAAAGGTGAATAACCACACAAATTAAGTTTCACTTATACATTTTCGAGAAGCCGCGGATTGTGATGTAACATGTGCACACAGAATGGTTCCATTACATCAAGCTGACGTGTTTACATTAAATGTAGCATTGCTACAGGCACAGTAGCTTTAGCTTGTCAACCGCTTTGAATGGATATGAGATTATATAACAGCAGTACAGTTATTTCCGCGGCAATATCCATGGGTCACCGTGTAAGCGACAGTAGAACAGCGTCACTACATGTGCTGAGCGTGATGGCAGACTTGTTTTGCTAAGCATCACTTGTATTCGTATTTGTAACATGCGTGCACTTCCTTAATTTCGGTAACGTAACAGTGGATTGCAAGGTCAAATTTTAGAACGCGTTCCCATTCATTCCGACACAATGTTTCGGTGAGAAACTCGGCGCACTATTCAAAGCACCTTCCATTGAAAAGTTTAAATGAAAGAGGACACTGTAATTATTTACAAGTATGCAGAAAATGTACGCTGAACACAGCCGTGCGGGGGTGACAGACTTCCGGTTATGTGTAAGCGACGTCTGCCAGTTACACCATGTGAAGACTTAGTGAAATTTATAAGGTGTGCAAGTAATTCATTTCCCATCGTGTGAGCTCAAACTCGCCCATTCATGTCATGGATTCGGGCAACCACGGCTCGCACGTCTGACATGTGAGCAATGTTCTGACTACAGTGGCAATTCGGTCGGTTCAGTGTACCCTGTGAAACACGATACAGGGTGCGACTGGAGAGTGCATCTAAAAGCAGCTGTAACGCGACTGCCGAGACAAGAGATTGACGCAAACGCTTTGCCCCCTGATACAAACTTCATTCCAATACGACAACAATTTTTGCTTAACTCGCTCTCTCCCACAACGGGGTCCCTCACATTCGCAGAGTGGACACAGACCCCGTAGCGACCGCTTGATGGACAGTTCCAAATTTCGAGTCCACTTCAGTCTGCAGCAATGACCCGCGCGAGCGCTTGCATGTACGATTTATTTTTTACTGAACGAGAGCTCCACCGCGCCGCAATATAAGGTAGCGCGCCTCCTCGCAACAACTCCGAGCGAGTTCGCGCAGCCGTCGCTACTAGAAACACGAACGCTGGTTTTTTTTTTACTTTGGGGGGACATTCGTTCGTGCAACTGGTCTCTTTTTGTCAGTGACAGCCGACGTCCGGTGTGGAACTTAGCTGCATCGGCGCAATTGGCAAAACACGACTGGGCATTATCGTACCATGGCGACGGTCACCTGTTATAAACGGTGAGTGGCGTGGCAAGAAAGACGAGCAGTATGATATAGCAGCTGTTCAAGTACGTCGGAAGTGAACTGACGTATTTATGTCTTCCTCAGTCCCTTTCATCGTTTTGCATGTGGATTTTGAATCAATTTCGCCATTTATCTCGGAATTTATTGTAGCAAATACTAATTGTAAATGTGTAGGCCGGTGCTTGAAGAGTTGTCCGGCATGAGCCCGACGCAGTTGCGCGACCAATATATCCGAAAGAAAGCTTCTGTTCAAATCTCGCGCGCCGCAATTGCCTATAGAGCGACGAAAAAGGGGTTGTCTCATGGGAAACCAAGCCTTGTGGTGTCAGTGTACGGGTCAACTTATGTGAACCTCTTCAGCTGCTACAAAGTAAACTTTAGAATGAAATTTTTCATTTTGCTCACCTATCGATCCATATTCATTTTCTTAACTCAGTTGCACCGATATTGAATCAAAAATCCGGCAGATACCACGCGTTGCGGGAATCGGTTTCGTGCGAAGCCGTCGGCGAGTCTTCAATGTTGCATTTTATGGTTTTGAGTCAAGCGTTACGAGGTGGATCGACGTGGTTTTGTAAGTGCAATAGCTGTGTGCACATCATGCGATTACCAGGCACGTCGAGAACACTGGCGTTTAAAAGGTAACTTATGGTGCGACGTAACGTCAGCCCTCACGTTAGAGTGCATACGTCAGTATTATCGAAACTATAATATCAGGTTATCGAAAACTAAGTGCACTTTATGATGCATTCAGTGAATATCATACGTAACTATCGTTAATCCTCTGGGGTTGAGCAATGCTTCAATATAGCTTGCTCAATCATCATCATCAGCCTGTCTACGCCCACTGCAGGGCAAAGGCCTCTCAGGCCTCTGCAGGGCAAAGGCCGCCAATCAACCCAGTCCTGTGCTTTCTGCTGCCACGTTATACCTACAAACTTCTTAATCTCATCTAGTCACCTAACTTTCGGTCTCCCCCTCACGCGTTTGCCATCTCCTTGAATCCTGTCAGTTACCCTTAATAACCACCGGTTATCCTGCCGACGTGCTACGTGCCCAGCACATATCCATTTATTCTTCTTGATTTCAACTATCACATCCTGTGTCTTAAGGTTACACCTATCATTTTCCTTTCCATCGCTCACTGCGTCGTCCTCAATTTAAGTTGAACCCTCTTTGTAAGTCTCCAGGTTTCTGCTCCGTAGGTAAGTACCGGTAAGATGCAGCTGTTATATACCTTCCTCTTGAGGGATAGTGGTAGACTACCATTCATGATTTGGTAATGCTTGCCGAATGAGCCCCATCCCATCCTTATTATTCTCGTTATTTCACTCTCATGGTTCGGCTCCGCGGTTACTACATGTCCTCAGTAGACGTACTCCTTTACAACTTCCAGTGTCTCGCGACCTCTCGCAAAGCGCTGTTCTCTGCCAAGATTGTTCCACATTAGTTTCTTGCATATAAATTTTCAGACCTACTCTTCTACTTTCCGTATCCAATCATAGGAATACAAATGTAGTGTTTATTAGACTGCTACAAAAGCGGAGCCAACACTGTAACCACAGAATACAAATAGGCTTGCTCAATCATAGGAATACAAATGCAATGTTTATTAGACTGCTATAAAAGCGGAGCCAGCACTGTAACCACAGACGTTAATCTGACATGACGCCGTATCGTAGGAGTCCATAGATAGTGTTTATTGCTTTCTTGTAAAATTAGCCAGCACCACAGCCACAATTGACGTTGCGCCAACATTAAGCCTGCATAGGCTGTTTTTCCAAACCGGCTTATAGACCTGGCGTGGCTCTGTGGTAGAATACCTGATTGCCACGCAGAATGCTTGGGTTCGATTCCTGCTGGGATCCTAATTTTAGGGGCAAAGCGCCTTATGCCGTGGGTCTGTCCATCCTCCGTTTGTTTGTAGCGTTGTAGTAGCCACCTCTACCTCGTGAGAAGCGCGCGTTCTGGTATGCAGTAGCAGAAGAAGACGACGTTGACGAGTGAGACTCTCGTGTGTGTTCACCTCTGTGGCATTCTTTCTTCTTTACTGCGCGCGTTCTGGTATGCAGTAGAAGAAGACGACGTTGACGAGTGACACTCTCGTGCGTGTTCGCCTGTGTGGCGTTCTTTCTTCTTTACTACGTCTCGTGTTTTCAACGACACCCGAAGACACATTCCAGAAGTAACGCGCCATGAGGCTTCCTGTTGGCACGCTTTCTCTTTAGCTCGGAGTCGCCAGATTGAAGACAAGGCTGCGGAACGGAGGGCACGGAAGGCGGCGGCAGCGCGCGCTCGCAGACAGAATCCTGAGGTGAGAGCCCGCGAGGCCGAAGCTGCACGTCGACGCCGCGAAGCAGATTCCGCCGTTCGAGCCCGCGAAGCCGAAGCTGCTCGACAAGCTGCACGGCTGCGGCGAGAAGACCCCGCCGTTCGAGCCCGCGAGGCCGAAGCTGCTCGACAAGCTGCACGGCTGCGGCGCGAAGACTCCGCCGTTCGAGCCCGCAAGGCCGAAGCTGCTCGACAAGCTGTACGGCTGCGGCGCGAAGACCCCGCCGTTCGAGCCCGCGAGGACGAAGCTCCACGGCTGCGGCGCGAATCGGATCTTCAAAATGTGAAGGACCGTGAAGCGGCGAGGAAGCGCGCGTACCGGCAGGCAGGGCCCGAGGCTGTGCGAGCACGTGAAGTGGCTGCAAAACGCATCGGGCGGGCTCTGCCCGAAGGCGCCGACGCGCGCTTCCAGCGGGACTTCCTTGATAACGGTTTCGGCCATAGTTGCGGTGTGTGCAACAGATTGTGGTTCTCAAACAATCTAGTCACAATATCTTCCATCAAGAAGGACCACGCTCGCGCCAATGCCATCGCCGTGCTGCAGCGCGAGTACGCTTCGCCCCACTCGTCATCATTCACCACGTGGACATCCTGTGATTTTTTTTACTCTTTCCATTCGTCAGGTCAACGCTGCCGATGTCGGTTTTTCTTAACGCTCTCGCATTTAAATTACCGATGTCTGTTCTCGCCGTTTCTGGGTAAATGTAAACTGTCAATCATCTGTGGCGCATACCCGTACACCGCGGTCCGTGGTAAACGGGTATGTGCCACACGTGTCTGGAGGAAAGGGTTTGACGACGTACGCGACAGGATTTTCACGTTATTCATGTCTCGACCCGACAGTGATATTCGTCAAACCCTCTTACCCTCCCATGCCAATTTTGGTCTTCATCAAGTTAAGGAGGCGATCAAGAGAGCACCCAGACATAGGCGGCTAGATAGATAGATAGATAGATAGATAGATAGATAGATAGATAGATAGATAGATAGATAGATAGATAGATAGATAGATAGATAGATAGATAGATAGATAGATAGATAGATAGATAGATAGATAGATAGATAGAGTAGGTAGGTAGGTAGGTAGGTAGGTAGGTAGATAGGTAGATAGATAGATAGATAGATAGATAGATATAGATAGATAGATAGATAGATAGATAGATAGATAGATAGATAGATAGATAGATAGATAGATAGATAGAAGCGCTCGAATGTGCGAAAAGTTTCGTTAAGAAATGTCTCGCATGTAAAAAACCGACATGCCACCCGTTAAAATACGTTGTGCAATATACGAACGGAAGGTCATTCGAACACATCACTTCCATGCAGGTAGGTAGGTAGGTAGGTAGATAGATAGATAGATAGATAGATAGATAGATAGACAGATAGATAGATAGATAGATAGATAGATAGATCGATAGATAGATAGATAGATAGCTAGATAGATAGATAGATAGATAGATAGATAGATCAGATAGATAGAGACTTCCATGGTAGGTAGTAGGTAGATGATAGATAGATAGATAGATAGATAGATAGATAGATAGATAGATAGATAGATAGATAGATAGATAGATAGATAGATAGATAGATAGATAGATAGATAGATAGATAGATAGATAGAAGCGCTCGAAGTGCGAAAGTTTCGTTAAGAAATGTCTCGCATGTAAAAAACCGACATGCCACCCGTAAATACGTTGTGCAATATACGAACGGAAGGTCATTCGAACACATCACTTCCATGCAGAGGTCAAGTACCCTATCGCGCTGATACAAGTTGGTAACCACGTTGGAGATGCTAGGCACCACCTAGTCGTTGGCAACTGGTGGTGAAACCACGACTACGTGATCGCCGTAGATAACAATTGAACACAAGTTCTTTAAGCTCACCAACCCATTTTTTTCGCAAGCTTCAGAGTAGAGCTTAACCGTCTTGCGCATGGGCGACCTCGTTTTCTATTAGCATCAAGTTTAATATAATGAATCTTTTCCTTCAATGACTAGTAGCTCGCACGGCATTACCAAAATATGAAATATTTTGCCTCAGCACCACTGCTTCGAGAGAACATGCAACTTATGACAGAAATATTTTTTATTGCGATAGCAATTATATGGAGAGTCTCGGCTCAATTTTGCCGTCGCCGTCGCCCGTCATGCACCGTATATGTATAAGTATGTATATATAAAAGCCCTAAAGAAAAGTAATTCAGAAAAATGCTTCCGAAGCGCGGAATCGAACCAGGGACCTCTTGCTCCGCAGCGAGTCGCGCTATGCACTACGCCACGAAACGCAGATCCTCCACGTAGCTAAAGGCGAGCGTTATATACACACCATTTACCGTTGGACGGACTCTGAGACGCTAGGCGCTTATAAGCGTTTCTTCATTACCAACGAGATGGCGTTAGGAGCGCGACGGGTGGATTTAAAAGTCGTCGGCGAGCGCGCTCGCTTCTTGTTATGTTTGTGCAGGGAGAACCTTGCCCTTCCGCTGTCTGCTCGCGCGGTTTTCTCGTGCTGAGGGGAAGAGGGATGTTTCAAGCTTTCACCGTGATGTCCGCGCTCATGTTACGGAGCGTACGAAAGTCACTCAAGCTCAAAGGACGCCACTAAACGAACAAACAGAAGATGAGCGCGAACTATCAAGTGTCACAGCTCGACACTTGAAGCACTCTAGATTGCTTCGCTGCTTTGGCCGCCTTTGCAACAGGAGCGCTGTTCAAACTGAGAGTATCCATTGGCGAGCCTCACTTCGTATAGCATTAGTTTCTTGCTATCGCATTCATTGCTTCGCCCTTGCGGCGAAGCTGTGACTTTTATTTCATTCTGTCCTTAGCGATGCAGGCGTTGGTATGGCGTGAAATTTACTAATTTCCCTTCCACTTCTTTTCTATATGCTTATCTGCAATATATACGTAATCGCTTCCCAATAAACTTCCAGTTCGTAGTATGCGCTTATCTCCAAGGTTTTGTGTCCGTGTTTAGTAACCCACTCATACTCATGAGTCCCATACCAAATTTTACGTATCAGAGTTCCCATATAGTGACTACCCCCCTCCTATCTGAAAAATTCTGTACCCGCCGCTGCGTTAAGTTATAATATGAACTCGCGCGCAAACATGACGCGTGTGTCTAAAAAATTGGATGATTCTTAATATTGCGACAACAATTATGTGACACTATCGACGGGTTTTTGCCGTCACCGTCATGTTCCGTATAAAGTCCAAATCGATAACATTCCCGCGCATCGTATATTCTACCCGCGAGTGAAAGTGCGCGAGCGGTGGCGACGAACGTGGCTGAAGCAGAGATCAAACGAGCCGGCCCATCTCCGTCGCACGAAGGGCGCATGCGATAACATCAGCCCGCGTGCGACGCCTGCCGTCGATTGCTGCTCAAGCAGAGAGGTCGCGATCACTGGCGCGCGCTGTCTCGGCAGGCATCCACAAACAGCTCGAATACTATTCTACGTGCCGTGCTCTCCAGGCGAAGAGACAGCGCGAAAACCGCTTCTCCCTCCCTGGAGCGGTCGTATTCTCTTAAACCAGCGTTTTGTAGAGCTACGGGATATCGGATTCAAAAGAGTTAGCTGCCAGCCTTACTTCGTGTAACATTACAATTTGTTGCTATCACATTCATTTTCACCCTCGCGGTGAAACTGCGATTTCCTTATATTCTTGCTGTCATTAGGATGGAGAAATCCACTTGGCCGGCACGCATAATTGGGTAGGACAAGTAACCGAAGTGAGGGCGACGGAGCGGACCTCAAAGGATGGGAAATACAGCCGAGGGCGGCAGAGAGTCAAGTATAATTAATACCAATTGTTTGCGGTTTATCGTCCCAAAACCACGATATGATTATTATGGATGCCGTAGCAGAGGGCTCCCGAAATTTCTACCACCTGGGGTTCTTTAACGTGCACCTAAATCTAAGTACACGGGCCTCAAGCATTTCTGCCTCGACCGAAATTGCGGCCGCCGCGGCCATGATTGGATCCAGCGACGTTCGGGTCAGCAGTCGAGCACCATAACCACTAGACCGCCGCGGCGGGTTAGAGGGTCAAGTAATGTGCTGAAATTAAGACATTGACAGGCATAAAATGGTGCGCGCTCGCACAGGACAGGGTAAACTGGAGATCATTTGCAGAGGTAGCCTCCTGCTGTTGACCTAAATAGAGCAATAAAGATGATGATGATAGCTGTGTGAAGCTGAAACCTTTGCGCGAGCTGCTTCACTTCATCTACGGCTGCTGACAGTCCCTTGATCCTGAACGTTACCGCGCGTCTTCTCAAAATAGTACCAATGGTTGTTTTAACCAACGAGCAATGAAACACGGTATTAATACCGTGTTTATTCGAATCTAAGCCGATGTATTTTTTTTCGAAAAAACGATGTGCGATAGTGGAGGGGTCGGCTTAGGTTGGAGTACAATGATTAAGTATTTTTTTCTTTTTTCTAGCCTTGCCAATTTCGGGGGTCGGCTTAGAATCGGGGCCGGCCTAGATTCGAGTAAATACGGTAAATGTTGTCGCCAATTGAAAGAGATAATTAAAGGAATACTTAGTTGTTGCCAACGGCGCGCTGTACATGACATGTTTATTGTTGTTAACCATCCCTATTCCACGGGAGGCCTTTCAAACGTAATTGCACACACACGCTCGCTCCTCTTTATCACACAAACCCAAATTCTTTATGTTCAACAAGTGACAGCCTTACAATTGGGTGCATGGGCCTTCAATCCTTGGGTTTTTTGTGAGCGCGCTGCAGATGTCTTAAAAATAATATCGCAGCTTGGCACTTAAAACTCCATATAATATTGTTATTGAACTAAGATTTCTTCTCCTTAAACCGAAGCACAAGTGAAACGTGCTCGGGACTTCCCGAGATCAACTAAAAGGAATTTTAAGGACGGCTTCCCTACGCATGCATGATAGTTTCGAAAAAAAAAAGGTG
This sequence comes from Rhipicephalus sanguineus, assembly GCF_013339695.2. Taxonomy (NCBI): domain Eukaryota; kingdom Metazoa; phylum Arthropoda; class Arachnida; order Ixodida; family Ixodidae; genus Rhipicephalus; species Rhipicephalus sanguineus. Next base: position 101,405,399 of record NC_051182.1, on the reverse strand, counting down.
AAATTGGCGCCGGAATGCTAACTCAAAGAGTAGTTAGCCTGTGACGCATGCGCAGCTGCCACAACACGAGGCGACTGCGTACGCAAAGCTTTGGATAGCCTACTCTGAAACTGTTTATTTCATTTTGAAATTAACCCCACACCACGCAGAACACATACCAGACGTCGCAAAGCAGCAGGTGTCACTGCACTGCGCGACATCGATGATGAAATTGCTTCAATTCCGCTGGCAGAAAAGAAATAACTTGGTGTATGGTTGTTACGAGATGAAATGGGCTTAAAAAGAAAAGGAGCCTCAAGCGTTGTAGCATATGCATGCGTCGTTCTCAGTCTATTGTTATTTTTTTCGTAGAAAAGTGCACTGCACCGACAGGCACGTCGACCACTTTATATCAAGTGTTCCTCTACAACATGAGAGAAAAAAAATAACTCAAAATTTAATAACCTAAATTTCAATTTGCAGAGTAACCACTTGCCATCCCACTGCTGCTGAAACGCTTACTGAATGAAGGTAGTGCTAGTTAAAACGTAAAAAGCAAAGCGGGACCATTTAATGAATACGCAAATTGAAAACAGCCTAATTAACTGGAACGACGACTGTTCTCGGAAGTTCACTTTATTTGACGTATGGAGTTTAATAAGACCTCATTTCGTATGCCTGCTGGCTCACAAAGAGGATTCAACATAAATGCATGACAACACAGCGACCAATGGAAAGGAAAATGATAGGCGTAACATTAAGGGACAAGAAGAGAGCGGAGTGTGTCAGGAAACAAACGGGTGTTAAGGACATCTTAGTCGAAATCAAGAAGATGAAATGGACATCGGCAGGGCATGTAGCGCGTAGGCAAGCTAAACCGCTGGTAATTAAGAGTATCCGACTGGATTCCAAGAGAAGGCGAACGCGCGAGGGGGAGACAGAAAGTTAGATGGGCAGATGAGATAAAGAAGTCTGTGGCGATAACGTGGCCGCAGCAAGCACAAGGACCGACTTGATTGGAGGAACATGGGAGAGGCCTTCGCCCTGCAGTAGGCGTAGTCAGGTCGATGATGATGATGACTGCAATGGCGATGATGAAGGCCTAAAAATACGCTTACACAACGACCACGTTGGCTTTGAACTCAGTGCACTGAAACTGAAGAAGCGAGAGAAAGCAAGTTGGCAAGTGCCGGTGAAATAAAAAATTACACCATCTCCCGCTAAAGGGGACCATGAGGCGATGCGAAGCCGGAGCACTTGCACGATCGCGTTCGGTTGGCATTCGCTAGGCATGCTACCGACCTCGCGTCGTGGAACGCGAAGACTAACACTACGCGCGTCGTGTCTTCCCTCTAGCCTGGCCGTTAACTCTCACAGGGCGTGCGGGGAACGCGGTGCACAGGCATGCGAGAGGCAGCGTAGGAGAGGAGAGGGAGCGGGAGGGGACGCGCATACGCTGGCCCTCATCGTGGCGCTGCGCAGGAGAGAATTTCGGCATGTCGAGCCCGCATTTCAGAGGAGCCAACCGAGGCAAGCGCTGGACTGAACGCGCCCAGCGCTCTACCTCTTGAAGGAGAGGAGACTAGAGGAGGAGAGTAGCGTATGCGCCGTGAGAGCAGAAGCGAGAACGCAGGAGAAGCACAAGCAGGTGGTAGGAGAGAAGTGCAGTGTAACGCGCAGCTGTTGGAGAGAGGGAAGGAGAAATGCGCATGCGTAGTGTGAGTGCGGACTGCTACGCTGCGTGCGGATTACCAGGCCGCGTTAGATACCCCCGAGCAAGAGATACTTCGCATCTAAAATTCGGCAGATCACACGCGTTGTCAGAATCGGTTTCATGCGAAGCATTTGAGCTGCGTGGACAATCAGTTGGTCAACACTTGCACAAAAACGTGCTGCTGTCGACGCTGCAACCGCCATCGTCTGTTCGTACACTGCTACGTCGCGTCTGCTGTACGTTTTTTTGACGTGACGGTGACGTGACGGAGCGTTTGACGTCTGTGTGAACGAGCCCTTATTCGAAATCGGCGACGTGCGCTTAGTTAAGCGCTCGTTCGTGACAAACATCGTGCACAAGTCCACTTTTGTAGAGGCCCACGCCTTTCCTGCAGCTGCCAGAGCAGAATTAGTTGTCTGGCGCCCGCACGAAGGGGAAATAGCAGCCGCGAACTTCATTCATCTCCTCACAGCAAAGCTGTGCAGAGCCCTGTCGTCTGCTCGGCTTCCCGCACGTACTGTCGGCGGCGCCCGCTAGGTGGCTGTCAGTGGCGCCTCTATACGCGGTGCACAAGGCGTATAGCTTGCTGAACCATAGCAACAGAAATGTAATGTTTATTAGACTGCTATAAAAGCGGAGCGAACGCTGGAGCCACAGACGTTAACATGACATGACATCTGTATCGTAAGAGTACACATGTAGTGTTTATTGTTTTGTTATCAAATCAGATAGCCAACACTGTACCCACAAGTGAGGTTGCACCGACATTACGCCTGCATATATAGGGTGTTTTTCCAAAGCAGTGTCTAGACACGGCGTGGCTCTGTAATAGAATACCTGATAGCCACGCAGAACGCTTGGGTTCGATTCCTGCTGGGATCCTGATATTCATTCTTTTCATTATTAGGATCAACGCTGCCGATGTCGATTTTTCTCACCCCTCTCGCATTTAAATTACCAATGTCTGTTCTTGCCGCTCCTGGGTAGGTATAAACTGTCAATCACCTGTGGCGCATAACCGTATGGGTAGTCAGCGCTGACCAGGTGGCGCGCCTGACATTTACAAGATGTGCCGCTCTGACGAGCTCGCTGAGAAACATCTAGTAATACAGAGCCGCCGCGAGGCGTACGACGGCACGTTTAAACGTGCCCTCACATACCTCGTGGCACGTTCAAACGTATGCTGAACGTCATTCGACACTACCGCGGCTTTTGCTCCATGTGCGTAGTTTTGTAGGTACTTTGGAACGCGCAAGACTAGCGAAGATCGGGACACTTCGCTGCACTGTGGCGCAGCGAGCGAGCAGCGATGCCACCGATTGTTCTCCGCTGCGGTTTCAGTGATGTGATGTGTGCGGACGAGTACCTTCGCAATAGTGTGCTGTTGAAAGTACGGAAGCTGTCCAATGCGAAGTATGTCTATGTGTCTATGACGTGGAAGAAGCTGTTTTTCGCAGAGAGTGATTGTGACCTTTCGGCGAAGTGTCAAGCACCGTACGACGTAAACTTACAGGTAAGTGCGTTCAAATTGCGCTAGCGAAGCTCGACGGTGTATGCAGTATGCTCGTTGTGCGGCCCACTTTCAAATAAAATTAGTGCCTCAGTCAGCACTGAGAACATCCAGCCCAGTGAGTGACAGCTGTTTTGAGCGAGCATATATATCACATTTACGTAATCTGTAATTACAGCTCTCGTACTATATTGCCGCGAGCCTTATATTTCATGAGTGTAAGCTTCACCCACAAAGACTGTGGGCAACGCGCTGCGCAGGCCTCGCCGTGATGTGTAGGAAGCTTCGCGATTGTTTTGGAACAATCTGTTAAGATTGCGCGCCGCACGAGAATGTTCCAGCTTTGTCGAGAGATAACGCCGCCACCAGCGATATCGCTGGAAAGTTCGATAGCGCCTGTATAAAAGCCGACGCGCTTGACTGCTTGTCAGTTGATCGACGGACGACGCCCTGTTCGCCGCTATCATTGTACAGCGTGTATTGCTGTAGTTCTAGTTCTCATTTTCCCGGCCACAAGTTCGGCCAAATAAAGTTTCATTCTGCAAACGCCGACTGCTGTCTTCGTCGACGTCACGACCACGTGACAATATTACAGAAGCTGTTTCGCTACACGCTTTCCTTTGCGGTGTTTTTAAAGGCTTGCATGTGGCCACTAAATGCTCGTATCGCAGTCTTTAAAAATAAATATGTTTTCGAAGCTGACGGTGAAGCGTGAAATAAATGTAAAAAAGCCGGTGTAAAGTAGAGATCACTGGTGTTAGCGGAAATACAAACATGTCGCAGGTCTCGTGCTTTAAGGACGTCGACTCGCCATCGTCTGCAGACCGTTTGCAAACTTGCGATTAGCCGTCGTCTAAGTCTGATGCTTAAAAAAATCTCTTTGAGCAACCTAGTAGTAATTAGCTTCGTAGTGGTTCCGAGTTTGACATGCAGTGTGTGATCAGCAATGGAACATGCGTAGACGACACGGTTTTTCTAGCGGTCATGGATTTATACCCGGTCCAGAGCTGTGCACGTGACAGTGACGTAAATACCGTTTTACTCGAATGTGACGCGAGTTTTTTTTTCTAGATTTTTGCGACTTAAATTCGACCCTCACTTCACAATCGAACACGGAAATTCAATTTTTTCTTCCTGGACGTAATGAAATGTCACCCCTGGCGTTACAATCGTGGTCATGTTACGATCGAGTAAATACGGTATGTGTAATGTACGGCGCGATGCTTACCCAACCTAAGCTGTCATGTGCTTTCTTTAACTTTTTCAAGGCCAGTTTCAAATAAAAGATTTGTGATGATTTCCACAGCGCCAACCCATGTGCATCGGTGGAAAGCAAGGCCGAAGAGAGTCAACTATGCTCTGGACTATCTTTTTTTTTTCAGTTATTAAATACATTTTTGGTTGTGGCGTTTGTGAATACAACAATACCGCCGGTCTCGACGCTTCTTTTTCCTTGTTTGATGATCGCGCACGGCGGCATGGTTCACGTTAGTAGTCACTCGTATTTTTTTGTATGCCCGAGTGTTCCGGCCGTGCCCGGCAGGGCGGCGCACCCTGTCCGCGGAAACTCCAGCGCTGGTTTCCCATACCGCGGCCCGTGGTAAACGGGTATGTGCCACACGTGTCTGGTGGAAAGGATTTTACACACGTGTCTGGTGGAAAGGATTTTACGACGTACGCGACAGGATTTTCACGTTATTCATGTCATGACCCGACATTCACATTCGTCAAATTCTCTTACCCTCCCATGCCACTTTTGTTCTACACCGAGTTAAGGAGGTGATCATGACAGCACCTAGACGTAGGCGGCTAGATAGATAGATAGATAGATAGATAGATAGATAGATAGATAGATAGATAGATAGATAGATAGATAGATAGATAGATAGATAGATAGATAGATAGATAGATAGATAGATAGATAGATAGATAGATAGATAGATAGATAGATAGATAGATAGATAGATAGATAGATAGATAGATAGATAGATAGATAGATAGATAGATAGATAGAAACGCTTAAAGTGCCAAAGGTTCACTAAGAAATGCTTCGCATTTAAAATGAGCTTACAACCTTATTTGTCAGGTGCAACGCTGCTTCGCCATTTCTGAAAAAAGACGTTTTCTTTCTAACACTATTCAGCCAGAACGTCGATATAGGGTCACGTGTCGTCTCTGCAACAGGGCGAAACGCCCTTCGTTTTCTGCTAAAACCTCAGTTCGTGCGATAATAAACGTACCCTTCACCGAAGTATCTTTCGCACGGTCGTCGTCAAAAGTTACTTAAAGAAAAAAAACTGCTTCCTTCCTTTGTGGGAGATTTCCAGCTCGTGACATTATTTTCATGCATTAGGTGCTGTCTGGAATAAATTTTGCATAAACAAAGCTCGTGTAAATCAGAAAAGTTCGCCCACGTTTCTATAGGTATGGCTATCTTCGTCAAAATCGGACAAATTCGCTTTTGACAAAGATGGCAACGCATTGATTCCTCTGAAACGACAATATAGCGCGAGCAGCCTTTTGAAGCTTTGCACACATTTACCGGGGAGAAAATAGGACGCCACGTGGCCAGTGCTTCGCGAATGACAAGAGCGCAAATTCGACGCTTGAGGCAGTTCCGTGGTCGAGAAAATAGCGATGAATACTGTGGCTCTGCACGTGCGAGATGCAACGCAGGGTGAACGCACGAACTGTAGCTAACAATAACCATTGCTGCTGCGTTGCACTCGTTCCCGAGATTTCCGATTATGACGGTGATGATGCGTTCCCCAGCTCTAATGGGGGCCCTCCCAATAGAAATGGGAGGAAACAAGCAGTGTTCTGGTCTTCAGAAATAAAATTAAAGACAGCTTTCAAAAAATCTAGCCCGGTTATACCCGAAGCGAAAGCTGCATAACTACTGAGCATTGGTTCGCCACCTGTGTTTCCCTTGTGTTTATATTGTGTTTATCATCTCTTTTTGTTCTTTCGTGTTCTTTTCTTGGGTTATAAGCGGGCCATCTTGTGTTTTTTTCTGTTCTTTTCGAGTCATTATGCGATACTTTCTACCGTGCTTTCTGAAAACGAGTTTCCTAGCCGCTATACGCTTTGTTTTGCGAGTATCTATTGGTGTTCAATAGGAAGTCCCCTTTCTATACTGTTTCTACTGTCAATTGAAACCTGCTCCTAGCGCGGTGCGTCTGACTCCAAGGCGACGCTGGCGTTTCGCCTCCGCTTCCCTCGGTGCCTCGTGCATCTTCCCTAGATCTGTGTCTAACTCCCGACGCTGGCGTTTCGCCTCCGCTTCCCTCTTCGGTAACCCGTGCATCTTCCCTAGATCTGCGTCTAACTCCCGACGTGAAGCTGGCGTTTCGCCTCCGCTTCCCTCTTAAGAACCCGTGCATCTTTCCTAGATCTGTGTGCAACTAGCTCCCGACGCTGGCGTTTCGTTACCTCCGCTTCCTGCGATGTTCCCCGTGCATCATCCCTAGATCTGTGTCTAACTCCCGACGCTGGCGTTTCGCCTCCGCTTCCCTCTTCCCCAAATGATGCATCTTCCCTAGATCTGTGTCTAACTCCCGACGCTGGCGTTTCGCCTCCGTTTCCCTCTTCACCGTGCATCTTCCCTAGATCTGTGTCTAGAACCCTCCCGACGCTGGCGTTTCGCCTCCGCTTCCCTCTCAGCGTCCACAAAATCCCGTGCATCATTGTTCCCTAGATCTGCGTTGAATTAAAAAACTCCCGACGCTGGCGTTTCGCCTCCATTAAGCTTCCCTAAAGATCTTAGAAACCCGTGCATCTTTCCTAGATCTGTGTCTAGCTCCCGACGATTCTGGCGTTTCGCCTCCCACCAAAAGCTTCCCTCTTCCTCGTGCATCTTTCCTAGATCTGTGTCTAGCTCCCGACGCTGGCGTTTGCACGCCTCCGCTCACGGAGGCAATCAAAGGACCATGTCGGTGAATACGTCCTCGTGACATCATGTTATGTAGCGTCATGGTTTCATAATGAAGTTACAATTTAGATCTGTGTCTAGCTCATATGGTGACGTCATCACGCTGGCGATTATTTTTCGCCTCCGCTTCCCTCTTGACGCCGCCGACGTGCATCTTCCCTGAAGACATCTGTGTCTAACTCCCGACGCTGGCGTTTCGCCTCCATAAGCTTCCCTCTTACCCGTGCATCTTTCCTAGATCTGTGTGGACTAGCTCCCGACAAAGCTGGCGTTTCGCCTCCGCTTCCCTCTTCCCCATGCATCTTCCCTAGATCTGTGTCTAACATTTTTCCAGTCGACGCTGGCGTTTCGCCTCCGTTTCCCTCTTCACCAATGTGTAAAAAGCATCTTCCCTAGATCTGTGCCACTCTCAAAGCTCCCGACGCTGGCGTTTCGCCTCCGCTTCCCATGTATTCTTCTTGGAGCCTTATTTATTTACGTTGGAAAGTGCATCTTCCCTAGATCTGCGTCTAACTCCGACGCTGCCAAAATTGCTGGGGTTTCGCAAATATTACTCCGCTTCCCTCTGGTTCCCCGTGCAATAATCTATTTTTTCACCCTATTACAAGATCTGTGGGGTCTAGCTCCCGACGCTGGCGTTTCGCAGAACAAGTCCGCAAACTTCCTGTATTTTCTTTGTTTCCTCGTGCATCTTTCCTAGATCTGTGTCTAGCTCCCGACGCTGGCGTTTCGCCTCCGCTTCCACCCTCTTCCGAAGTCGTGCATCTTTGGTCTATGAATTTGTTGATGAGAGAGGAATGAAGTTCACTGGAATGCAAAGGGATCGATAATTAAGGAGCATTAAAAAAAGTCGTCGCATTTGCTCACGTTTCTGTGTGCGACAAACGAAACGAATGCACTGAATAAAGTAACTCCCGAGCAGCGGCATTTTGCCCACTGAGAAGACCGATCAATACGCAGTGCGAGACAACTTGTCAAATGACATTAAACGTACACGAATTTAGACCGAAAAAAGATCTGAATCGTCGGGACGGCACAACACAAAGTTCGCCTGCGCACCGTGCATCCGTAGTTGTAACGAAATTGTTTTTGTTACTAGCTCTGATAGCGTCCGGGCAACAGTAGCTGTTTGGGTACTCACAAATTCCTCGTATTTTGCGGCTAGTTCACAGCGCTCCAAAACGACGCTGGCAAAAGTTTCGAAACCTCAGTACGCTACATCAGACCTCTTACCATGCAGAGTGCATCTTTCCTAGATCTGTGTCTAGCTCCCGACGCTGGCGTTGCGATCGCCTCCGCTTGAGCCCTCTTACCTCGTTATGCATCTTTCCCTAGATCTGGTCTAGCTCCCGACGCTGGCGTTTCGCCTCCGCTTCCCTCTTCCTCGTGCATCTTTCCTAGATCTGTGCACTCAGCGAGTAACTCCTTTCGACGCAAGAGGCGTTTCAGGGGCCTCCGCTTCCCTCTTACCGCGTGCATCTTTCCTAGATCTGTGTCTAGCTCCCGACGCTGGCGTTTCGCAAAGAGACTCCGCTTCCCTCTTCCTCGTGCATCTTTCCTAGATCTGTGTCTAACTCCCGAAAACGCTGGCGTTTCGTAAAGAATCCGCTTCCCTCTTACCTCGAAAGTGCATCTTTCCTACAGAGATGCCCTGTGTCTAAGGGCTCCCGACGCTGGCGTTTAGAGCGCGAAAGCAAAACCTGGGGGAGCCGCTTCCCTCTTACCCGTGCGGTATCTTTCCTAGCAGATCTGTGTCTAGCTCCGACGCTGGCGTTTCGCCTCCGCTTCCCTCATCCGTAACTTTCCTAGATCTGTGTCGCAGCCAATCCCGACGCTGGCGTTTCGCCTCCGCTTCCCTCTTCCCGTGCATCTTTCCTAGATCTGTGTCTAGCTCCCGACGCTGGCGTTTCGCCTCCGCTTCCTCTTACCCGTGCATCTTTCCTAATCTGTGTCTATTAGCTCCGACGCTGGCGTTTCGCCTCCGCTTCCCTCTTACCCGTGCATCTTTCCTAGATCTGTGCTAACTCCCGACGCTGGCGTTTCGCCTCCGCTTCCTCTTACCCGTGCATCTTTCCTAGATCTGTGTCTAGCTCCCGACGCTGGCGTTTCGCCTCCGCTTCCCTCTTCCTCGTGCATCTTCCCTACATCTGTGTCTTTTAACTCCCGACGCTGGCGTTTATAAGCCTCCGCTTCCCTCTTACCCGTGCATCTTTCCTAGATCTGTGTCTAGCTCCGACGCTGGCGTTTCGCCTCATTATGCGATACCTTCCCTCTTACCCGTGCATCTTTCCTAGATCTGTGTCTAGCTCCCGCTATACGCTGTTTGCGTTTCTATTGGCCTCCGCTTCCCTCTTCTATACTCGTGCATCTTTCCTAGATCCCAGCGCTGTGTCTAGCTCCCGACGCTGGCGTTTCGCCTCCGCTTCCCTCTTCCTCGTGCATCTTTCCTAGATCTGTGTCTAGCTCCCGACGCTGGCGTTTCGCCTCCGCTTCCCTCTTCCTCGTGCATCTTCCCTAGATCTGTGTCTAACTCCCGACGCTGGCGTTTCGCCTCCGCTTCCCTCTTACCCGTGCATCTTTCCTAGATCTGTGTCTAACTCCCGACGCTGGCGTTTCGCCTCCGCTTCCCTCTTACCCGTGCATCTTTCCTAGATCTGTGTCTAGCTCCCGACGCTGGCGTTTCGCCTCCGCTTCCCTCTTCCTCGTGCATCTTCCCTAGATCTGTGTCTAACTCCCGACGCTGGCGTTTCGCCTCCGCTTCCCTCTTACCCGTGCATCTTTCCTAGATCTGTGTCTAGCTCCCGACGCTGGCGTTTCGCCTCCGCTTCCCTCTTCCTCGTGCATCTTCCCTACATCTGTGTCTAACTCCCGACGCTGGCGTTTCGCCTCCGCTTCCCTCTTACCCGTGCATCTTCCCTAGATCTGTGTCTAACTCCCGACGCTGGCGTTTCGCCTCCGCTTCCCTCTTCCCCATGCATCTTCCCTAGATCTGTGTCTAACTCCCGACGCTGGCGTTTCGCCTCCGTTTCCCTCTTCACCGTGCATCTTTCCTAGATCTGTACCTAACTCTAGACGCTGGCGTTTCGCTGTCCCTTTGCTAGCTCGGACAGACGAATTAGCCCTTCGGCGACGCTGGCGTTCGCAGGCAAACAAGCGCTAGCCATCCAAACTTGAAGCCTGCTCGGCCTATGTGTATAAAACGTGGAACCTGCGTGGCACCAATGCGAGACATGACACGACGACAGGGTGGTCCCGTAAACTGCTCCGCAGTTCAAATGGTCTAAAAAATTGTAGCGTGGCTTGCACTGGAGGCGCAATGCTAAAGAGACAGCGGAGCTGATGCGTAGCTAGGTAGTACTAGCTGTTGATGTTTTGCTAAATTTTGCAATTTTTCTGTTTCATACATTCCTATATTTCTTTGTTTTTCTCTCTTCTCTCCGTTTTTGTGTAGGTCTTTTTGTCTCTGTCTATTTCTGTTTCCTTCTTTCTCTCGCTCTCTCTATCCATTGCTTTTTTTCCTCGGTCTGTCTATCTATCTTTCCTTCTTTTTCTTCCCTTTCTCTCTGTCTATATATATATACTTCTCGCTTCCTCTTTCTATCTCTTTCCCTCGTTTTGCGTTTCTCTCTCCCTTTCTTTGATTATCCCTCTTTTCTCCCTATTCTCCTTCTGGACTTCCATTCTCTTTATTGCTCTCTTTCTCCTCTATATGCTACGTTTTACTCTCTCCTTTCTACTTTCACCGCCTCCCTCACCCTCACTTCCATTTTCCCACCCCCGTTGCTATACTGTACTATACAGGCTATGCTTATGCTCTCCTAGCGTGACTAGATAGCAGAGTGGTTAATACGCTCGCCTTGGTATAATCGGTACGCGGGGTCGAATTTCGCCTCCCGAAGACATTTCTTCCCCTTATAAATTCTCTCTTTCTCTATCTTTATTTCTCTGTCTTTCTGTATCCTGATTTCTTTTTCTCTACCCCCTCTCTCTCTCTGTTCTTATTGTCTCGACCATCAGAGTAATTGCATCCCGCGCTGGAGAAATCGGCGTGTTTTGGGAGCGAAGCAGAAATGAAGACGACGGATGGTGTAGAAGAGGACAAAGATACCGCGTGCCAGTTCATGTGCCCGTGTTCTGGGAGCGACTTCATCGCTCGGTGAGGTTTTTCCAGTCCACGGATTATACCTTACGCTGCTGCACGCCCCGCTTTTAGGCGGGTAATATGCGAGATAAAAATCATATCATATATATGCCCTGGGCTACAAAGAGGCTCTTCGACGCCATCTGCGGCGTGCGGGACTTCAGCACACCAGGCCGCCTGATCTGCATCGACGGACATACGGTCCGCATCATAGGTCCCTCTTAGACTTTATGGATGAAACACAGCTGCGCAATTTTATGTAATGTGTATTATTGCCGTACGGCAAACTAACGAAAAAAATCATACGTGATGAATAAGAAAGCTAGCTAGCTTTCAAAGTTAGATAATATCTGGGATTTTACGTGTCTGAACCACGATATGATTATGTAGCACGCTGTAGCGGAGGGAGGGCTCCAGACACTCGCGCAGTACACGGGCCACTAGCTTCTTGTCTCCGTCTAAAGGCGACCGCCGCAGCCGGAATCGAACCCGCGAATTTCCGCTCAGCAGCCGAGCACCGTAACCGCATGTTTCAAGTTTCACTCACGGTTATATATACTAGAGATCGACTGGAACATTCTGGTGAAATTCCTGTGGTGCGCCACGTGAAACGTAAGTTTCGAGGACATTTGAATGTTTTATAATACCACCAATGAGACACTCGCGGGCGGGGTTCGAACGCGCTTTGTGACGCAATATTAGTAGTTCAGTGCTTTACCAGCTTATTTCAGTGAGCCTCGTGCACACAGAACCTTGAGTTAGTCTTGACAACTGCTTTTGTTCTTCAGTCAGGCATATTTTTTGCCCGCATTCTATTGTATTACTGTCGGGTGCGCGGCCGCCGCCGAGAGATAGGGCAACATTCACATTGCCCATAATCATGCGCATGGCTAGTCAATATGGATTATGAAATGGATAGATGTTGCACGAGGAATTAATTTCCGGGTACATCAGTGGTTTGAGGCCATTAGGGTTCGGTGTCTATTATCTGTACGGGTGTCAGAATCTTATGGGTTCAGCTCTACAGACGTTTTCGTATTCGAGTTTTCGCACACTCTGGCATCTCGCCCATCTCGTTCCATGCGAATGTCAATTTAGATGAACCCTTGACACGCATGTGGAGATGAAAATAAAAAAAAAAAACGTCGCAGCCAATCGTATACTGCGGCGTATGCGTTTACAAGAGCAGACCACGGGGCCAGCTGCGTCGTTACGAATTAACTGCATTTGTGGGTTGTTAGTCTGCGACGCTTCACCGTGATTTATGCGGGGCATCGTTGTGAGGGCTCCTAAAGGATTTGATTGCCTCTCTGTGGCGTGTGGGACTCGGTATTAGTGAACCAGCTGCTGTTCTTAATGGACCAACCTAAAACGGGGTATCAAAAAAAAATTGGCCGCGTATCTGCGTGCTTCACTGCAAATGTCGTGTAAAGACGATAGAAGAGGCGCTGTGTGAGATATGGACGCCATCTGGCAATACGTCGGGAAACATGAGTGCGGTGTTGCGTGCTGATAGTCCCGGCGCAGCAGCAGGCGAAGACCGGCGGTGGCCAACGCGACCGGCGGGGACGCCAGCCAGCCCGAAAACGCGGTTTGGCGCGAAGCGCTGAAGCAGAAAAACGTCCGCACTCAACGAGTACTCTCCACACACTCTTTTATTTACACGTCGCCTGGGTAAAACAGAAACGCCAGAGCGGCGCCCACAACCGGCAGCCTGAAGGCCGCCCACAACGCTGCTTTTTCATTTTTTAAATATTTTTTTTCACCTTCTTGGCCTTCTCAAAACTAAAGTTTTTCAACACCAACCCATGGCATTCGTACAGTGAAATACAGAACCGAAACCGAAACACAACAACGAGCTCGTGCGAAGGGCACGGAGGAAGGCAAATTTCAGCGCAGTCGCATTTTCAGCTTTGTTGAAACAGCGCTCACTAGACGACGACGAACTAAAAGAAGGCACAGGACAGGCAGCGCCTGTCCTATGCCTTCTTTTACTTCGTCGTCGTCTAGTGAGCGCTGTTTCAACAAAGATGAACGCATACCAACTCGATCAAGCTTCCATTCTTATGCATTTTACGCGCAGCTTAAGAAACTAGGTCCTTAAAATTACGTTTGTATGCATTTTCTATTAAAGGAACACGCCACCTAATACTTACCTAGTGATGTTGCACCTCAGATATGCATGATATTTACTTTTTGATCGACAACGTTCACAAGTATGAACAGCCGTACCAGTTCAAGACGGCTGGCCCTTGGGCAAGTGGTTCAACTTTGGCCGAGTGGCTGAATCGAGGGACGTGCCGACAAACAGAAAGACAGACAGAAAGACAGACAGACCAAAATTTCTGCGTTTAAGTTCCCCAAGAAAGACTATCGTCTTTAAAAGCGTAGCTTGCGCTGGAGGCGCAGGGTTAAACATAGACTGGAGCTGATGGGCGCCTATGTAGTTCTGGCTTTTGCTGTTTTGCTTTGCAAATTTTGTCGTTTTTTCCCTTCTTCCTTTCTCCGGTTTTTTTTTCTCTGTTTATTTCTATTTATTTATTTATCTCTATATTTTTTCTCTTTCTTGCTTTTTCTATATTTCTTCCTCTTTCAACCCTTCCGCTCTCTCTCTCTCTCGCTTGCTTCCTCCTTTCTATCCTTTACCCTCTCTATCTCTCACTCTATTCCTTTCTCTCTTTCCTTGATTCTCTCTCTTTCTGCACTTCTTTCTCTCTATTTCTCTCTTTCGCATTCTTTACATGCTACGCTTTACTCTCTCCCCTCCTCCTTTCTCTCCTCTTCATCATCACATCTCTCCTCTTCACGCTCACTTCCCTTTCCCACCCCCTTGCAACACTGTACCATACAAGGCATTGTACAGCTCTGATAGCGTGCCTGGATAGCCGAGTGGTTAGGACGCTCGCCTTGGGATCGAGGGTACGCGGTTTCAAATCCCGCCTCGTTAAGATTACTCTTTCGCCAAGAATTTCTCTCTTTATATATGGGTCATTCCACGCAACTCTCCCAGCCTTGGCGCTCGACTATCTGCGATGTGAATGCAAAAAAAAAAAAAAATCGAGGACTATCTATCCAAAGCCTTCCGCCCAAATATTTTTGGCGAAAAAAAAATTATCAGTGCCGCAAACCGTATGTGAAGTTTTTCGGAAAGCTCGAAACTATTGCTTGTAAACTGCGTTTTCAAAAAAAAAAAAACCTCTTCTTAATTAATTAGGCAAGGACGAATTTTCTCTACATTTTATCAAATTACTTTTTGTTTTAAGAACGAAAAATTTTTTGAAGTTGTGTTCTGCCGGTGTCTGCGTGTGGTTTGCCTTCGCAGGAACGCGTCCACAGCGGTGAGTACAACCTACGTAGGCGCGAGGTTCGCCACGGAAGAGCTAGACAACATATTCATCTTTGCCCGTGCTTATTTGAATACTTTACTAGCGAGTACTGGCCTGAGTCAACGAGAAATGCGAACTGCGCTAGAATGAATTTAAACACATGCAGCTGTCCATTGAATGCCGGCACAGTGTGCTTACGCGACAGCGGGAAGTGACACCGATGCGTGCAACACCTCGTTGCCTACGCAAAGATTTAAAAGTGGGAAAAGAAACAGATTAGCTGCTTTCACAAAACAGATAAGTTGCATTTATGAACCAGCACAATCGTATATAAGTGATCAGTATAAGTGAATTTTATGTAAGTGATGATGTTTGACCAGTGACCGTCAATTGGTGCAAAAGTACAACATGTATTTCGTATTACACCCACAGAATTTTTCCTTAATCGGGGTGTTCTTCCCACTTTTATACCTGTGCGCAGGCAACGGAGTGTTGCACGCATCGAAGCAGGCACGACACTGTCTGTGTCAGACTAGTTCCCACGGGAAAGAATCCTGAGGAATTCCATCTGCGTGGGCGGGGTATTGACAGTCCGTCCTGGCTGGTGCAGCACCGTCCAAGACGGAACTGTTTTCTCGGGACCGCAGCGTAATGACGTTGGTGGGGAGACAAGGGTTCGCCGAAACTCTGACGACTGACCGATCTTCCCGTGGGGACAGGGGCGTAGCCAGAAATTTGTTGCGGGGGGGGGGGGGGGGTTCAAACCATGCTTTTTATGTACGTTCGTGCATGCGTTTGTATGTGCGCGTGTATATATACTCAAGCAAAATTGAAAATTGCGGGGGGAGGGAAGTCGAACCCCCCCCCCCCCCGCCCCCTTGGCTACTCCCCTGCGTGGGGAAAAGGGTTGAACGAGAGCAGGAGCTGTGGCACAACACCGTGCAGCTCTACTCCAGAAATTGTGTAATCACAGGCACCCACATACTATCACAAAACATCACAGAAAATCGCGGAAAATCGCAAGGGAAATACAGGAGAACCGCCGCTCCGCTGTTTCTGCAGATTTGACACTGGGTGGAAGTGGGATAAGGTTTTTTTTTACCCTTGGAAAGCCGGGTACAAGAGGCCGACCATTTTGAGGAAAACGTCATCGGTTCATTTTCATTTTTGCATGTATTGCGAAGCTTACTTGTTTTGGGACTCGACCTACGGGGAAAGGGAGGGGGGCGCTTCTCGAAACCTTGCTCATTACCCTCCTGCCTCGATCGAGAATCATGCGCGCACCTATGGTCATTATAATTTTCTTTTCGTGCGTTTTAGTGCGTAAGAACCGTCTTCTCGTGACATGAATGGTGCTTCTGCGCTTCTGACAAATGCGAGACAAAGGTTGCTTTTCTGTTGAATGTCTAGGTCGCTAGTGTTCATGGACACGATTGGAAGTCGGTGTTCCAAGTGTGTGTTTACGGCACACCTCTCCTACCTTTCTGCGTTGTTGCTTTGATTCCCTCTGAGAACCTGATGAAGTGGTATCTATATTTTGCTACGATCTTTTGTTTCAAATGCCAAGGCCTTTTTTTCTTTATCTCTGTCTTCAGGAATGCAGCAGCGGGTGCCTCCTTGCTCCTCGCGATGCTGCTTACGTCATTTCCGGTAGTGTTCTGCGACAAAGCACCCCCTGACATAGTGTTCTTCTTTGCAGATGACATGGTAAGCGACTGAAATTTATATAATTTTATTAATTGATATTCGGGTGATGCCAAACACAACCTGCGGGTAATCAGACAGGAAAGCGATTGATGTACTGATTATCGACTTCTTATATTGCCGCTGGACGAAGGGAATCAGTGCTTACTTTAGATAATAGGCAGATTCGTAGAAATTAAAAAAATTGCAGTGGCTTAGCTCGGCTATATACGTAGCGTAGCGTTAGCAAAGGTTCAGCTGATTATTCTTAGCTTTCCAGATTGTGTAGGATAATTAGCCTTCTGTTCATTCTTCGTACGCTGAACCGCTAATTGCCAGGCAGCTACTTCGGGATCCGACGAGATAAGCTTCTCGCCTCTTCTGCGCCGTTGAGCAGCATTAGTGCTCTCCTTCTCCATGGCGTTACCCGCCTGCAAACGCCAGTCAGAGGCGCTATCACGCGGCTCCAGCACAGTGTCAGACGGCGACTGCACAGCGACGGCGAACAGCTGCACGTGCGCCGGCGCCAATACGTCTGCCAAGGCTACGACATCACTCCTCTGGAAAGCGCAGACCGGCGGCGGCGAGTCGCGCGCGGCGGTGGCGGAGCGCGCGGAGAGCGGCGAGATCGCGGTGGCGGAGAGCGGTGAGCCAGCTGTGTGACATCACTAATCCTTGCGCATGCGCAGCACGGCTCATGACGATCCACGCGAAATCGGCTCCGGCTAGACAAGTGTAGCTAACGCTACAAAAATAGAAGCCAACCACATATGTCGCAGCATTCGGAAACTGGTATGTGCAGTTCCTCAGAATAACCAGGTACTCTCACCACGACTGTGGCCACATAAGGGAATGATCGTTGTGACGCAAGCGTACCACTCAATATTACGCCAATATGACATGGACTGAAGGACACGGAAATTTCAGTACGTGCGTTATCTGACCCTTAATTGGTACGTGTCATTTCGTGATCCATGCAAGCACTAAGTATGACGCATTTGAGCCCAGGAGGTGTAAGTGTAGCTTTTATTTGTTGATCGTCACGAGCTCCATTCTACCGAATGTTAACCGGAGCTTAATGATAAAGCATGGTTTGACGCCTCATGCTTGGCACAGCCGTTTCTGCCTCATCGTACAGCTGGACACAACGGCCCTTCTTGCAGGGTTGGGATGATCCGAGCTTCCACGGGTCTTCCCAAATACCTACGCCAAACCTGGACGCCTTGGCGGCGGATGGCGTCATACTCAACAACTTCTACGTCCTGCCAGCCTGCACGCCTTCGAGGTCGGCTTTCATGACCGGTCGCTACCCAATACGCATGGGTAAGTGACTTGTGCGATGCCTGAAGCGTGTCTATGAAGAGCTGAAATCCCACTTCGAAAAGTTCAAGAAAATGCTTCAGCTGCCACGGATTTCTTTTAAAAAAATAAACTACCATTCCTTAAGCCTTTAGTTCTGATTTGAAATAAAGCATACAGACTATTGGCGAATAAGTTCAGCGGAATCCCGCAAGGTATTTGAAAGGTTATGTAAAGGTAGAATTTCCACCCACACGTGTATTGCGCAAAGCTACGAGGAAATCTTTTCTTGCAGGTCGGTTTCTGACTCAATGTCTTTGTGCTGCGAGTTGTCGATTAATTCGCCCCTCACATTGCCAACTACTAGTCTCCTAGTTAGCTCAATAAAAAGATAACGCCACGGAAAGGCGTTGGTCCCGGCACTAGAACCCGTACCAGAAAGAAATTTTTTGTCAACTAATGAGCTTTTCTTCCCGAGATTTCTATCTGGATCACCTAGAAGCTTCGCCCTTCAAGTATGGCAATTTTTTCCTCTGATTTAGTTTTTTATTGTCTTACACACCTATTGTGCTCTCGTGTTTTTCAGCTTGTGTGGTTGTCAACCACCCACTTTTCAATATACACACGCATATATTACGCGCAAAATTAAACCAGCAAATTGTTCAAGAAATAAATGTAAAAAACACTGCATAAGAAGGGATGACCAATAAGAGCTGAGTCATTGGAGTTCAAGCAATATCTTTAATAAAAACACTGCTATTTGCATAATGTCAATTTTCAAGCAGCCTTACCGTAAAACACACAATCCACGTAAAAGTAGTAAAATCTACACATCAAACACAACTATTTAGATGGTTATCTAAAAGAAAATTCCACAGAGCCGAGGAACATATACGTCTAGCGGGGAAGGACTACGCAGCAAGCGCACTCCTGATTAAAAAAAATATAAGATGTACTCGCGTGTGTTATGTGATCTTAAGTCTGTATTCTATGTTTTCTTCTAGGTACTCAAGGCTACCCTGTCGACATCGGCCAGCCCTGGGGACTGCCCTTGGACATACGAATTCTGCCCGAGTATCTCAGAGACCTGGGTTATGAAACTCATTTAGTAGGAAAGGTGCGCGTTCGTTAGACCTTAACACTAGCTAAACAAATAACTTCCATAATGTTAATTTCGTCGTCCTGACCTGCACATATCATTATACTGCAAGCCGACAACACTCCCAAGTTTTTAAATGCACATATATACCCCATAAAATGGACGGAGGATGACCGCCGCTGCAGCTCAGTTGTTAGAGCATCGGACGCGTTATTCGAAGGTCGCAGGTTTGGTCCCTGCCAGCGCCGAGTTATCTTTTCGTCCACTTTACTTTCTTCACATTTACATAGTAATTAATACAAAATAACATCCCCTATACATTCCTTGGCTTTCTTGTCTGTTCGTTCTAATTAAGCCACGGGAGAGTCGCATTGCCAATCCGCACAATTAAACGCGCAAATAAATTTGAAGCACATACTTGGCCACAAAATAAGACACGCAGGAAAAGAAAATCACGTAGGCGATGGTAAGCATGTCTTCGCTTTGTACGTGTTTTAAGTTGCGCGAAATATATCCTTCAAGAAGTACTAACATAGCCAAGAGAGTTTTCGTGAAGCTCAGTTTAGGCTCGCGTCATCGTTCACAACGTAAATGGCAACCCTGCACAAATCATTACGAAATCATCGTTGCTACAAGTATTCATTGGACTCTGCACACGGAAACGCATGTTAATGTCGCTGAATGAATGAATGAATGAATGAATGAATGAATGAATGAATGAATGAATGAATGAATGAATGAACGAACGAACGAACGAACGAATGAATGAATGAATGAATGAATGAGTGAGTGAATGAATGAATGAATGAATGAATGAATGAATGAATGAATGAACTTTATTGAAAGTCCGGGCGAGGCGGGGGGAAGAGGTGATTAACCCCTGTCCCGTCCCACTCTCCGTCGATGATGACGGCGTCAGGTGACGGCTTGAAGCCCTTGGACCCGGACGGCATCCTCGTCTTGCCGGACGGCCCAAAGTTGGTCGGTCAGCTTGTCACTGGTGAGTGCCGCCTCCCACCGGCAGCGACGCCGACGCAGCCGATCCGCAGCAGTGACCACAGCCGTGGCCGGCCCCTGCCCTCGCGACAACAGTTTTATGCACGGCTTCTGAATTACTGCGTATCTGCGCCTGATGACTATGACAGTATTACTCGCTTATCTCTGCATCAAACACGCGTAGTTAGCAGTTACAAAATCTCTCTTTCTTATCGCCATTACCCTGGTTCTAGTAGGACGTCTAGCAACGCAAAATAACCAAATGTATTGCTTCGGCAATCACGAGGCTCGCGTTTTGATCGTTTTTAGTATAACTACAAGACAGCGAGGCAGGCTAGCGTTTTTAATCTATTTTCTTTCTGACCGCAGTGGCACCTTGGCTCTTACATGAAGAGTCTTACGCCACCACAGCGGGGATTCGACAGTTTCTACGGGTTTTACTACGGAGAAGAGGACTACTACAGCCACAACGCAACTTTCGTGAGTGTTCAAAACAAGGTCGCCATGGGGTGACTTCACGGATGCTGAGTTTGAATTATGCACGTTTGCCTCTTTTTGTCACCACAGTGATATGTTATACGTAAAAGCTCGAGAATTAAAAAAAGGCCCTTCGCACTAGCAACGTATTTGTACAATGTCATAGAGGTTAATATTTTCGTAGCATTATATTCAAGCAGCCATCTCTGTTTTAAACAAGGTCACAATCTCGCACGCACGCTTCCACGGTTTGTATTTTTTACGTCTGATTGCGGCATCAAAGCTATGTAAAAAATGCCGCCAGATCCCCGCATTGTGAGACTCTATTTTATGAGAAGCAGTTAGCTTGGTTATGCTGTACTTTGAGCCACGTTTTACGGAGTGGATCGACGACTTTGCGTGGTTTGAGTACTTGCGTGCATATCTTACGCTTACCAGGCACGTTCACTACACTGACGTCTCAAGGGTAGCTCATTATCTGACGTAATGCCCACTTTCGTTGGTGGTCATCGCTTCTCAAATTTCGCGCGTCATATGCAATCATGCATCAGTCCACCATCCATACCACTAACTGAAAAAGAAAAAGAAGATTCATGCGCACAAATGAAAAAAATGTGGTACTCAATGAGCAATGCATCCGCTAACAACAGCTATAGATATGAAAGAAAACTCTCGAGAAACGTCCATTTGCTAGTCCAGCGGTGCGTCGTCTGTCATAGTCCGAGAAGTTGGCTGGAACCCTCCTCGTTATGTGCAACCAACGAGCTCAGGCAAGCCCAATTCGTAGGGTTTTCCATTGGGGGGGGGGGGGGGGGTCAGGGCAAAGTTCACCCCAGCGCCGCTCCGCCCCTCCCCCGCTGGTCGAGTCCGAAAGAACACAAGCTCCGATTTGGATGCAAAAATGAAAAGGAAGCGATGACGTGCTTCTTACAACGGCCTGTTATTGGTCCCCGCCTTTACGGAGGTAGAGATGGGAAGTAAACAGTTCTTTGAATGCAGCATGAGGGTTCCTCGTCCACCATTGTCGTCAAAAAAACATGCGTGACCATGGTATGGTATGAATAACTTTATTGATGTCCTGAGGATTCACTCCGGGACTGATACGGGCAGCTCTCACGTCGGGACAGAGAGGCCAAGCCCCTCTGCCGCCACACGGGCCCTCTGGAGAGCCCTGAGTTGGTCCGCCAGTGCGTCACTGTGCAGCATTAGCTGCCACCACTGTTCACCTTGAGAACCACCACCAGCCAACGCCGAGCAGCGCCAAAGCACGTGATCTAAATCGAGCGAACCCCCACACTTACTACAATAGACTGAAATCTCACAGTCTGTATTATTTTTATTCATGACGACCGGGTTAGGGCACATCCATGTCTGCAGAAGCCTTAACGTAACCGCCTGTGGCATGTTTAATCTAGAAAGTGGCAAGGGGAATACCCTGCGCCCTAGGTAAGAGTGCTTGGTGATCTCGTTATAAGTAACCCTGCATATTAAATAATTACACACGTCCAACTGGGTTAAGGTATGGGGCGGAATTGGCGCCCCCCTTTAAATGATTACGGGGACGGCACGTGACAGAGAAGTGAAGAAATTCGAATGAAGGCGCGCACAAGCACAATCTGGACAGAAGAATAGGTAGCATTCTGAAATACACAAATAGACAGCTTAATCTTTGTGCGCGATGGGTAGTGCTTATGTGTTTCTTTCTTAAACTATAAAGGGGCGCGAACAACTTTTTCGCGTGTCTGCAAGAAGAATCGCCGAAGTGGCAGCCCCTGAATTTTATACTTACCAGACAGAGAAAAGGTTGATATCGCGGTTTTCTTCAGCACAGTTTGAAAGAAACGGAGAAGAGCCAAACACTACGCGCGAAAATAAGGCAATGCACAGGCACAAGTGAGGTGGCTTTGCAGCTTTTCACGAAAACATACCACCGCGGCGCGTCTTCATTCAAATTTCGTCGCTCCATTGTGACTCGTAGCTCCGGTCCGACGCAGCAGAACGGCCACGCTTCGTGCGCGCTTTGCGACCAGTTTCGATTTCGCCCTTGATATTCGATGAAGAATAGCTCGAACTAGGTGCAACTTTTATGATTTGTAAAAAATAGGTATGCCATAAATTGGTACACACTGCAACTTTCTAATATAAACACTTGCCCCCAAGTAAATAATGAAAAAGTTAATTAACGCGTTTTTGTTAAATAGTGGTAACAGTGTCATTTTAACTGCGGGAAAGCTTTTCCGCCTCGACGCGGAGTGCGTGCGCGAAAAGGAGAAGAGGCTTACTGTCATAGGATTCTTATAAAAAAATCTGTATTATCCAAAAAAAACACCCTGTATATCGATGTAAGCGTTTTTTATTGTGCCAACAAATTATTATTCGTGATGCTTACCTTTATATTTATATGCTGTTTTGTTTTTACTCTTTTTGTATTCAGGAAACCCTACTAGTTGAAGCACAGTTTACGCAAATTGTATTGGCGCTCTATATACGATCCGAGCTTTTTCAGCCAGATAATGTCCCTTCTGCACAGTGTGTCTCTCTGATGCCTGTGTTTGGCACCGCGCGCTGTTTACGTTCTCAGACCTTCGCATCATTAAGCCTAATACTTCTCCGGAAAACTGCAAAAATACAGACGTACCGCTTCAACAACCGCAGTATATGGTGTGGTTCAGTGGTGTACAGAAGGATCGCACCTTTATATCGTGGTTTCGCAGGAGAACCACACGGGTCTTGACTTCTGGTTCAACGATGAGCCCAGATGGAGAGACAGCGGAAAGTATTCCACAACGTTGTTCACTGAAAGGGCCCAGGAAATCATACGGAACCGGCGGAAGGTGAGGACGATCGACGACAGATTTAAGGGCAGTCTAGGCACTCGCCTCGCGATAATCATGGTGATCTTTAAAGCCTCGCCACTTCAGATTGGGTGGTTACAAGCAGTCAGCTAGTAATTTGGACGTAACTAGGAAGAGAGAGAGAGAGATAAAAGAAGGCATAGGAAAGGCAGGTCGACCGTGTAGCTCCTGGATACTCCTCTCCTACACTGGCAAAAAGAGCTTTCTTTGGCAAAGCTGGCCTACACTGGCAAAGAGAGCTTTCTTTGGCAAAGCTGCCCTACACTGGCAAAGAGAGCTTTCTCAAAGCTCCCCTACACTGGAAAAGAGAGCTTTCTTTGACAAAGCTCCCCTACATTGGCAAAGAGAGCTTTCTTTGGCAATGCTCCCCTACACTGCCAAGGAGAGCTTTCTTTGGCAAAGCTCCCCTACTCTGGCAAAGAGAGCTTTCTTGGCAATGCTCCCCTACACTGGCAAAGAGAGCTTTCTTTGGCAATGCTCCCCTACACTGGCAAAGAGAGCTTTCTTGGCAAAGCTGCCCTACACTGGCAAAGAGAGCTTTCTCAAGCTCCCCTACACTGGCAAAGAGAGCTTTCTTTGACAAAGCTCCCCTACACTGGCAAAGAGAGCTTTCTTTGGCAAAGCTCCCCTACACTGGCAAAGAGAGCTTTCTTTGGCAAAGCTCCCCTACTCTGGCAAAGAGAGCTTTCTTTGGCAAAGCTCCCCTACACTGGCAAAGAGAGCTTTCTTTGGCAATGCTCCCCTACACTGGCAAAGAGAGCTTTCTTTGGCAAAGCTGCCCTACACTGGCAAAGAGAGCTTTCTCAAAGCTCCCCTACACTGGCAAAGAGAGCTTTCTTTGACAAAGCTCCCCTACACTGGCAAAGAGAGCTTTCTTTGGCAATGCTCCCCTACACTGGCAAAGAGAGCTTTCTTTGGCAAAGCTCCCCTACTCTGGCAAAGAGAGCTTTCTTTGGCAAAGCTCCCCTACACTGGCAAAGAGAGCTTTCTTTGGCAATGCTCCCCTACACTGGCAAAGAGAGCTTTCTTTGGCAAAGCTGCCCTACACTGGCAAAGAGAGCTTTCTCAAAGCTCCCCTACACTGGCAAAGAGAGCTTTCTTTGACAAAGCTCCCCTACACTGGCAAAGAGAACTTTCTTTGGCAATGCTCCCCTACACTGGCAAAGAGAGCTTTCTTTGGCAAAGCTCCCCTACTCTGGCAAAGAGATGTTGGAGCATTGAATAACGGCTCTCACACTTTGTTATTCCTTCGCAAATGTCTTTTTAATAAAATTTACGGGTACTTCCTTGTTATATTTTTTCCTGTTTATTAGACGTATCGAATAAATTGCACGCTGCCAGTTCTAACATATGAGGCTGAAACATGGAGGATAACAAAGCTACTAGAGGAAAAGTTAAGGACCATGCAGAGCGCAATGGAATGGATAGTGATAGCACTAACATTATGAGATCGGAGGACGGGAAAATGGTCAGGGAAAGAACCGGGATAGTAGATATTCTAGTAGATATCAAGCGAAAGAAGTGGACCTTGGCTGAACACGTATTGCGTAGGAGAGACAACAGCTGGATAGCAACAGCATGGTTACCAAGGGATGCGAAATGTAGTCGAGGAATGAAGAGAGTGACGAACTAAAGAAGCACGCGGGGCTAAAATGGAATCGGCTCGCACAGGGTAGAGAAACTAACAATAATTGATGGGGTTTAACGTCCCAAAACCATGACATGATTATGAGAGACGCCGTAGTGGAGGGCTCCGGAAATTTTGACCACCTGGGGTTCTTTAACATGCACCTAAATCTAAGTACACGGGCCTCAAGCATTTTCGCCTCTATCGAAAACGTGGCCGCCACGGCCGGGATTCGATCGCGCGACCTGCGTGTCGATAGGGTAAAGTGGAGATCAATGGGAGAGGTCTTCGTCCTGCAAGTGGACTAAATATGCCGAAAATGACATTATGCATATGTTGATTATTTTGACTGATCACCAGTTATTGCTTCTGACCCCAGCGCTTTTGCAAGGTGAACACCACCTTCTCTCCGAAAACTCCTTTCCCCTTGAAGCTGTGACGGTCCGCAGACTGTCTTTCACATGAATGTTTAATCCAGTAACAAATGTTGTTCCGAGATTGGTAGGGTAATGAACCGCTTGAATCTCAGAAAAATTTTCCAGCAAGGGGCGCGGGGATCCAGCACCACTTCTCCGGGAGGTCCAAGATTTTTCTAAGTGCTGTAATGCGCTCTGAATGATCCAAAGACTGAACTCCGCAAGTTCCAGCTGACATTTCTGTTGGTATGCGATGGCTGAAGTATGAAAACTAGGAAACACTGAGTGAAATTCATGGTGTAACAGTGACGTAACGACGCTGGGGTGTCAGCGCCGATCTCTCAAAAACATACTTTTGCTCTTATTTTTCAATTATTTTCCTGTTTAGTGTGACCAATATATTACTGGAAAATCAGCAAGGAAAATTAGTATTAGAATAATACTGTATTAGAATAACACTGTCATATTAACGAATAGAATAATTCTATTGAATGCCCCTTCACGAGCCCATTGAGACAAGGCACTTAGGAAACTTTTGTGGAATGTCAAAACAAATATCTCCCTTTCACAGCCATTATTTCTTTACGTGGCTTACCAAGCGCCGCATGGTTCTGGAGGCGTTGACCCTCTGCAAGCACCGGCACGAAATGTAATGAAGTTTCCATACATTGGAGAAGAAAAGAGGACTCTCTTTGCAGGTAAGACTCAACAAAAAAAAATTCCCATTTTGGTGCGCAAACCAGCAAACGGCCTCACGCGAAACATACAACTAAAAGAACTACATCTGACGTTCTGAGCAATGTGACAGTATCTTCGGGTAGTCATTTTGCAACGAAAGCTGTTACGAGATCTTCTCAACGGCCGTTTTTGGCGCCGTAGTTGTCCGCCGCCGGTGTCCGTAACCGCTATCGCGTGAAATAAGAAAAAAATAAACGAAATAAGAAAAATATCCGAGATGGAACGGAGTTCGGACCTGGGCCCTCTGCGTGGTAGTCCGGTATTCTACCTCAGGGCCATGCCGGTGCTTGAAACTGCTTTGCAAAAAGACCCTACACAGGCTTCATGTCGGGAAGGAACCACATTGACATATGTAATATAGCGTAGAAGTAGTAGTATCTGGGATTTAACGTCCCAAAACCACGATATGATTATGAGAGACGCCGTAGTGGAGGGCTCCGGAAATTTCGACCACATGGGGTTCTCTAACGTGCACTTACGTACACGGGACTCAAACATTTTCGCCTCCATTGAAAATGCAGCCACCGCGGCCGGGATTCGATCCCGCGACCGTCGGGTCAGCAGTCGAGCGCCATAACCACTAGACCACCGTGGCGGGGCGTAATATAGCGTGGTAGAAGAGTAAAATAACTACCAGGCGTCACACAACGCGAATGCTGTAACCAGGCGTCACACAATGCGAATTGCGCAACGAGTGGGTTGTTGAATGCTTCCAACCTATTACAAAGCGCTCTGCCATAATTCTTCATCGTCATCAGTCACAGCATCAACCAAGTGCACATAACGCATTACAGGTGTTTACCGCATACCACGGTTCTCCGCAGAATGACGAAAAATGTCATAGTTTGCTGCTCCCATACTTCACAAAATTATCATGATTTATAGCGTAGTGGTTTCCTCGCAAGTGCATTTCTATTGGTTGCCAAGGAAGTCCATAAGGCCCCCCATGATCAATTTACTCAAGGTCTCAATAAAGTTCCTTCTTCGGAAACAGCGCGAGCACACGGGACAAGAAAGACAGACAGGACTTTGCCGCTGTCCTGTCTGTCTGTCTGACAGCGCAAAGTCCTGTCTGTCTTTCTTGTCCCGTGTGCTCGCGCTGTTTCCGAAGATGAAGCCATGCAACAAGCTCAAGTTGATACCCTCAATAAAGTTCTTTGCCTCTTTCGCTCTCTTTCTCACGTTAACGCATGTTATAGAGCGTGGTGGGAGAGTGAAACAGTGACCGCAGGCGTCACACAATGCGAATTACGTAAATAGTGGGTCGTGTAAAGCTTCCAACCCATTACAAAGGGCTCAGCCATAATTCCTTCATCGTCATCAGTCGCCGCATCAACCAAAGTGCACATAATGACTTACAGACGTGCAGCGGTACCTCGCTTCTCCGCAAAATGAGGAATAGTGGCGTAGTCAGTGCTTCCCAACCTCACAGAAATTATAATTCATGGCGTAGTGGGTACCATTGCTAGTGTACTTGTATTAGTAGCCGCAAGAGAGTTTACAACGGGCTCTAGAAATGCCGCTCTTCCCGCTTTCGCTGTGACTGTGTTGCGCTTTCCGCGCAGGCCTGGCGCTTTTTTTTTATTGTTATAGCAGCTATATGGGCACTGTTGGCGGCATTACGCCGTCGCCGTCGGCGCCGCCGTGATGTTCCGCACAAAGTCCACATCGATAACGTCGCCCTGCGCGTCGTAAGTCCTATGTGCGAGTGAAAGCGGGTGAGGGCTGATGTCGATCGCTGCTCAGGCAGAGAGGAAACGTCCCGCCTGCCTTTCTTCGCGCGAAAGGTGCATGGAGATAGGAGCCGGAGGGGGGCTGTGTCCCTCCGGGAGGAAATGCGTAGTTTGACTTAGAAGGCGTGGTTACCCGTGGTAACGAGCGTATCTTTAGAGGAGATCAGCAAATGGCTCACCCTCTTTCACGCGTTGCGCTCTCAACGCAAAGTGAGCGTTGAAGCCATAGGCTCCACGAAGGTCACTTCGCTCGCTACAACGGCCGCGATTCCTACAGGAGTGAGCCGCTAGCCTTACTTCGTATAACATTCTAATGTGTTGCTATCGCATTCATTGCTTCGTTCTTAAGGCGAGACTGTGACTTTTTTATGTGATGTTTTGGAGATGTTCACGCTTTAATATATCAGAGACTACTCTTTTTCACGTATAATAGAATTAGTGAAGATCACTGCGGCGTAAAAATATATAAACTCACATCTAAAGAGAGTTTCTGATAGTCAGTCACTCCATAAAAAATCGCAAAAGCACGGAGTCTAATAAATAGCGACACGAAAGACAGCACAATATACAGTCCAGTCACATAACACTGCGTTTCAGATCAAATGCAGGCATGCGCGTACACCAAATATGATGCAGATAAGAAGCAGATATCATGCCACACAAATGGTCCAGTCACATAAAACTAAAATTGACGTGAAGTGCAGCCATAGGGACACGGAAAAAGGATATATATTAATTTTCTGGTTGTCCAGCATTTATATGGACCAGAGGCGAGTGAAAGGTGCCAAAACTGAATTTTTTCGAAGAAGAAATGCTTCACCAGAAACTGCTGATGACGGCTATCACAGTCAACGTGAATAACATTACATTTAGTGAATTGTTCCTTAACGTGCCTATATGCAATCGCACCTGATTGAACGACGACTTGACATCACGTTGGCTCATGATGTCAACATCATGTTGACATCAGCGTGTGAAAACGCACCAAGCGCCTCAGCGCGTTGGCTTGCACGAAGAAAATTCTCAACGCAATTATCGCCGTTGTGGAAAACTCGGCAAGCATCTGAATGCGAGATGTTCGAGGTGTTCTATAATACCTTATGAGGCAGGCCCGTAGCCAGGATTTTTTTTTTTTCGGGGAAGGGGTAACTTGCTGAAGACCTTCGCTATTTTAGAAAAACGCCTATTTTTTTCATTATTTATTTTCGGCAAAGCACCCCCCTCCACCAGAATTTTGGGCAGGGGCGCAATACCCCCCCCCCTCCGGCTACGGGCCTGTTATGAGGCATGTGCCAATGGCCTATTGGTTAAAGCATCAGCCTTGGACACTAAATGGGAGTTCAAATGCTGCTCTCAAAACACGGTCTTTCACATTTTAGTAGCTTATTAAATGCACATAGGAGCTGCGCTGACATCACCATGTGTGTTCTGTGGCTTCACTCGCGTACAAAAATGCTAAAGGAATTTAGGTATGCACAAACAACAAAATGAATGAGTCCATGTTGATGAAGTAAAAGGGCGATCGTACGCACGCCTTTAAGACACCCAAACGCGGCCCGCTAAAGCAATCCCTACGTATTCGAAAGTACTCGAACATGCATTCTCTTTCCCTTGAAGATATACGCGCACAATACGAAAACGTTTTGTTGGGCAGGGATTAAATCTAAACCAAAAATCGGAAGATCCCACGCATGTGGAATCGAGGTAATGCGAAGCAGCCAGCAAAGAGTTGCATACATCGTCTTGTTTGTCATGAGGCTTATGAAGTCATTCATGTCGTGACATCTAGTTCGCTATATATCGCGAGAGTGTCATACATGCATGCGTGTAATATTCTGGTATATGTCATGCTAATGAAACATATATTCTGCTACAATATACGATGCGTGACCTGCTATTTATATTCACGCACTCTTGTCATGCCATACCAATTTAGGTATATATCAAGTAAACAAAGTGGCCGGGAGTGCACCATGACGTGGCATCTAAATCATACCCTACATGACATGCATGTCATGATTTTCGTGTTACCACATGGTATTTATGTTCGTCACACAGTCACGTCGCGAGAGTACCAATTTTGGTGTATATCAAGCTAGCGAAACGGCCGCCAGCACCACGAGCGTGGGAGTAAGTCATACTGCACATGACATGCGTGTCATTATTTTCATGTTAACTCCTGTTATTTATGTTGGTCCACACAGTTACGTCGCGATGTACCAATATCACTAGCGAAACGGCCACCAGCGCGCCATGAGCGTGGCACGTAATCATGCTGTGCATGACAGCGTGTCATGATTTCATGTACTACCTTTTTGTTGTCGTCACACAGTCACGTCATGCGATACGATTTTGGTGTATATCAGCTAGCGAAACGGCCGCCAGCGCGCCATGATCGTGGAATGTAAATCAGCTGTACATATATATGCGTGGTATGATTTTCATGTTAATTCCTGTTATTATGTGTCTCACACAGTTACGTCGCGAGATAACAAATTTTGTGTATATCAAGCTAACGAAATGGCCACCAGCGCGCCATGAGCGTGGCACGTAAGTCATACTGTGCATGACATCGTGTCATGAGTTTCATGTTACCCCAGTTATTGTGTTGGTCACAGATAAAACGTGGCGAGATAAACAATTTTGGTGTATATCAAGCTAGCGAAACGGCCGCCAGTGCGCCATGAGCGTGGCACGTAAAGTCATACTGTGCATGACATGCGTGTCATGATTTCCATGGTACCACCTGTTATGTGTTTTCGTCACACTCCGGTCATGCGATACCAATTTTGGTGTATATCAAGCTAGCGAAAACGGCCGCCAGCGCGCCATGAGCGTGGCACGTTAGTCATACTGTGCATGACATGCGTGTCATGATTTTCATGTTACCACTGTTGTTTGTATTCGTCACACAGTCACGTCGCGCGATACCAATTTTGGTGTATATCAAGCTAGCGAAACGGCCGCGGAGGCCACCATGATCGTGGAATGTAAAGTTCATGCGTACATGATAAGCGTGTCATGTTATTTGTCATGTTAATTTCTGTGTTTTTCTGTCGTCACAGATAAACGTGAGGCGAGATAACAATTGTGTATATCCAAGCTAGCGAAACGGCTGCCAGTGCGCCATGAGCATGGCACGTAAGTCATACTGTGCATGACATGCGTGTCATGATTTCCATGGTACCACCTGTTATTGTTTTCGTCACACAGTCACGTCATGCGATACCAATTTTGGTGTATATCAAGCTAGCGAAACGGCCGCCAGCGCCCATGAGCGTGGCACGAAGTCATACTGTGCATGACATGCGTGTCATGATTTCATGTTACCACCTGTTGTTTGTGTTCGTCACACAGTCACGTCGTGCGATACCAATTTGGCGTATATCAAGTTAGCGAAACTGCCGCGAGCGCACCATGAGCGTCGAATGTAAATCATGCGTTTATGACATGCGTGTCATGATATGCACGTTAGGAACTGTCACTTGTGTTCGTCATACACTATCGTCACGCCATACCAATTTGGTATATATCAAACTAACGAAACTGCCGCAAGAGCACCAAAACAGTGGCATGTAAATCATGTCGTTCATGACATGGAATTCATGAATTTCGTGTTATGACCTGTCATTTATGTTCGTCATAAAGTCACTTTACGCCATACCAAATTTGGTGTATATCCTATTAACGAAACGGCAAGGAGAGCCCAAATCGGACGGCTAGATAGATAGATAGATAGATTAGATAGATAGATAGATAGATAGATAGATAGATAGATAGATGATAGATAGAGATGATAGCTAGATAG
Source organism: Rhipicephalus sanguineus (assembly GCF_013339695.2). Lineage (NCBI taxonomy): Eukaryota > Metazoa > Arthropoda > Arachnida > Ixodida > Ixodidae > Rhipicephalus > Rhipicephalus sanguineus. The sequence goes on along the minus strand of NC_051182.1, from coordinate 101,374,067 downwards.
ATAGATAGATAGATAGATAGATAGCTAGATAGATAGATAGATAGATAGATAGATAGATAGATAGATAGATAGATAGATAGATAGATAGATAGATAGATAGATAGATACGCTCAAACTCGCAGATGTTCGCTAAGAAATGCTTCGCATTTAATACTGGTGGCACCACAGGCCACGTACTGGGTTAGGTGTAAAACGTCTGTGCAACGACGGGGAAACTTGGGAAATATAAAATTATACTGAGCAACTGAATCTAGAAAACAGTACACGAAGCCTCTCGCACATAAAAAGTGAATGAACTGCGCTGATGCTCACATACTTTTTAAGAACTCTGCGCCGGCTTTTTAAATGCGAAGCATTTTTAGCGAACTTCAGCTACTTTGAGCGTATCTATCTATCTATCTATCTATCTATCTATCTATCTATCTATCTATCTATCTATCTATCTATCTATCTATCTATCTATCTATCTATCTATCTATCTATCTAGCCGCCTACGACTTTGTGCTCTCTGGCCATTTCGTTAATCGGGTGTACACCAAAATTTTTATGGCACAACACGACCGTACAACGAACATAAATGACAGGTCATAACATGAAAATCATGGCATGCATGTCATCAACAGCATGATTTACATTCCATGACCTTGAGGCTCTTGCAGCCGTTCCGTTAATTTCATATGTACGAAAATTGGTATCGCGTGACAAGAGTTCATGATGAACATAATGACAGGTCCTAACGTGCAAATAATGACACGCATGTCATGTGCAGCATGATTTACATAACATGGTCTAGGAGCGCCCGCGGCCGTTTAAATGAATAAATATATACGAAAACTGGTATGACGAGACATTTCTGTATGACGAACGTAACTGACACGTGGTAACATGAAGATCATGACATGCATGTCAGGTACGACATGATTTACATGCCACGCTCATGGCGCACTCGCGGCCGTTTCGCTGGATTTATATACACAAAAAGTAGCATTGCGCGATGTGAGTGTATGAAGAACATGAAATACAGGTGGTAACATGAAAACCATGACATGCATGTCATGTATGTCATGATTTACATGTCACGTTCATGGTGCATTCGCGGTCTTTTCACTAGTTGGATATGCACCAAATTGGTATTGCGCGACGCGACTGTATGACGAACGTGAATGAGAGGTTGTAACATGAAAATCATGACATGCATGACATGTACGACATGATTTACATGCCACGCTCATGACGCACTTGTGGCCGTTTCGCTCGTTTGATATAAACCAAAATTGGTATTGCGCCATGTGACTGTATGACGAACATAAATGACAGGTTCTAACGTGGGAATCATGATAGGCATATCATTTACGACATGATTTACATGCCACACTCATTGTCCAATAGCGGCCGTTTCGCTATCTTGATATGCACCAAAATTGGTATTGCGCGACGCGACTGTATGATGAACCTAAGTGACAGATGATAACATAAAAACCATGACATGAATGTCATGTATGGCATGATTTACATGCCACGCTCATGGTGCACTCGCGGCCGTTTCGCTCGCTTGATGCACACCAAAATTGGTATTGCGCGATGTGACTGTATGAAGAACATAAAGGACAGGTGGTAACATGAAAACCATGATATACATGTCATGTATGACATGATATACATGCCATACTCATGGTGCACTCGCGGCCATTTCGCTCGTTTAATATGCACCAAAACTGGTATTGCGCCATGTGACTGTATGACGAAGATAAACGACAGCTCCTAACATGTGAATGATGTCAACCATGTCATGTACGGTATCATTTACATGACAATGTTATGGTGTGCTTCCGGACGTTTTGTTAACTGGATATACACCAAAATTGGTATTGCATGACACGAGTGCGTGATCAACATAGATGACAGGTCCTGCATTGTATATGGCAGAATATACGTTTCATTAGCATCGTATATGCCAGATTGTGCATGCATGCGTGTACGGTAAACATGCGATATATGGTGAACTAAATGCCATGGCGTGAATGATTTTATTTGGCTCGAAGACCAACAAGGCGATGTATGCAGCTCTTTGCTGGCTGCTTCGCATTACATCGATTCCCACAGTGCGTGGGATCTGCCGGATTTTTTTACTTCTGCGAGAACCCACTCGAAACAATTTACGGGAAAAAAAGACTCATTTGATTTTTTTTTTTTTGGTGAGCCCTGACTTGCCACGTGTATGATTCCTTTTAAGGAGACACGAGAACTCCCTTTGGAGATCACTATACTCTCGTCGGAGAGTAGTGGAACCCAAAAGAGTGTCTCTTTAGACAGTCATATACGTGGAAAATGAAGGCTCTCCGAAAAAGAGTAACATACACTCTTTTTTTTTCTTAGATTGGCTGCGAGATTACACGCTAACGTGCAGAAAATATAGATATTTCGTCCTGGGTATGACCACCAGTGCACTCACTGTCACCATTGCAGGCATGATCGACACCGTGGACGAATCCGTAGGCAAGGTGTTCGAGACGCTCCAAGAAGCAGGCATGCTGGACAACTCCGTCATTCTGTTCAGCAGCGACAACGGCGGTACGCCGTTCGGTGACCACTCGAGCCGCAGCTTCAACTGGCCACTGCGCGGTCTGAAGATGTCGGTGTGGGAAGGCTCGACCAGGGTTCCCGCCTTCGTCTGGAGTCCCCTGCTCAAGGAGAAGCAAAGGGTGTCCAACCAGCTGATGCACCTCACCGACTGGTTTACTACATTCTACAGACTCGCCGGTCAGTGACCACGAAATTCAAATTGTTGTTGTGTGGTTTTATGTGTTAAAGCAACAGTACGATTACATCGCACCGCTTGGGGTTCATCGGCACCCACTTAAAGCGAAGTTGGCTGGCATTTTTCATTTTCGCACCTATTAAGATGCGGCCGCCACGGCCGGAAATCCAACCCTATTCTAGACCTATGAATAGTGCGTTATATAGGAATAGTATGCATTAGTTAAAAGCCCCAATTAATGATAATTAGCTAATTCAACTACGCTAATATTTACGACGTTAGAGCGAGGTGCGGGACTGCATGGTGAATATGGCAGGCTTGACGTAACATATGGTCCGGATCGCTGGCGATGAAAGCAGAAAGATGATTCCATTCCTTTAAAGTCGCCGACGCGAACGAGTGAAAGTACATGTTGCTTTGGTACAATAGCACTTAAACTTCGAAGCTATGGGTGATGAAAGGTAGGAAGGGGAAGGGAACAATGTGCGGTTCAGCTCAAGATTCGTAAAGAATATTTTGTGAAAATGACGTCACCGGTCTTACTTCCTTCGGTAAGAAAGGAAAGGGAGGCCAAGGGAAGCATCTATTGCTGTACTTACTATCTAAGATCGATCCCGACACACACGCACCACAGTGCAAGTTCTGCGACGATAAAACAGCCACCCTGTATCACATGGTTTTGGAGTGTACACACAATCTACCCATGCAAATCAGGACAGAACCAAACATAAAAGTGTGGGAGGCAGTTTTGTCCTGCTCCGATCCGAAGAGCCAAGAGGCCCTCTTGAAACGTGCGAGGACAGCGGCCCGCGCCAATGGAATCCCGGACTAAGGATCCCATTCACCGATCTTATCAGACGACATCAAATAAAAGTTTTATTTTCTCTCTCTATTGCCGTAATACGGCTTCTACGAGAATAGTTAGCAACAATCAACCAAGCTTAATGGTTTCGCTAGAGATTTTCAATGTAGAAGAATGGAAGTCACAGATTGCAGTAACACACTCCAGTTTCGACATGACTAATGTCTCAGTGAAGGAGGCACTGGTCTCACAAATAAGGAGGTTTAAGTAAACAGGAGCTAAAGAGAAATTGATTGTGTTGGAATAGGTAACGTGTTCGATCATATACGAATCTATGGGATGACTTTCTAGTTTAATGGCTTAGTTGCGTCACCTAGCCGGCTTAAGCATAACGTACACGTTCCCCGCCTTCTAAGTGCTGGGCATTGTTGCACACAATGAATCAGCAAAAAGGTGCTAAAGAAATGACATAACAATAAGTGCCAGTCTGTTTGAGAAACTGAGGAGTGACTACATTGGGGTCATCTTCATTTGAAGTACCTAATTTAAACCCGCTAACTGATCAATGGTGATTGGTTCGATTCAAGCAAGAGTATAAACATGAATTGATCATTCGTTACAGAGACTTTCATTTTTCTTCACCTTGCTTAACGGGCCTCGTCAGGGCACTGATGACCTTCCCTGACGTCCGTCACTGTCCACCCTGGTTGTCCAGACGAAAGGTTGCTACATGTTGCTCTACAGACACCTTGACAAGTCCGCCGCGGTGGTACAATGGTTACGGTGCTTGGCTGCTGGCCCGAAAGTCACGGTTCTGATCCCGGTCACGGCGCTCGCATTTCGATGGATGCGAAATGCTAGATGCCCGTTCACTGTGCGATAGTGCAGTAAGAACGCCGGGTCACATCTCGGTTTTGGCACGCAAAACCATAGATATTATTATCAGACCCCTTGGCATAGCCTCCCTGTGATGACGTTCTCTCCGGCAACATTGCTCGTTGTTCCACTACTTCTCATCACTTGAATCCTCTATATTACCTTGAACTTCTCTCGCTGCTCTTATTCTTTCTCTCTCTTCTCAGGCGGCGACGTATCGAGCTTAGAGAACGTGGACGGACTCGATATGTGGGACTACCTGTCGAACGGAACAGGTTCACCTCGCACCGAACTTCTCTACAACATCGACCCCCTGGACCCGGAGGAGTCCTCCGTGGCGGCCATCCGCAACTCGCAATACAAGCTGGTGCTCGACGCCTCGGCTGCCGACAACGAACGCTACCGAACGACGGGTGGACGTCGTCCCTTCAACGACGTCGACGAGCTGCTCGCCCGCTCCAGGGCCGCCGAGGCGCTGAGAAAATTCTACAACACGGATCGCTTGGAGTTCCCCAGTGACTGGAGGCAGAGGGCGAGGCTCACTTGCGGGGAAGACGCTACTGAAAACTTCTCCCCAGATGACAAGGTGTTCCTGTTTGACATCGAGAAGGACCCGTGCGAGTTAAACAATCTCGCAGCGGACCACCCGGAGGTGTGTACCACAAACGGACCACTATGGCGTGATTAGGAACTAGCCTGTGACCTCTTATCAAATGTGTGAGGCATTGCAGTGTATCGGGAGAGAGAGAAAGAGACAGAGAGATGGAGCGAATGAAAAAAGAAAAATAGGCACGTAGCCGTTTCAGAAACATTCTTGTTATCGCAAAGTATGTGTATCTTAAGATAAGCTTATTTCCACTTGCATGCACGAGATAAGTATAGGGACTGAATTTTATTTTTAGCTATAGCTCGAAGAACACAAGCGTGCCTCGGACGTCTGCATGATTGCGGTCTCATTAAAACTTGACATGCACTCGGCGAAGCGAAGATACGGACAGAGTCGAGTTTCTCAGCAAGAGATCTGGCTGAACAGGAATTCGTCCCGCTACATATGTCGCAACTTCATTTGACTGTCCCGTTTTGAATACGCCTATGCGGCCTGTTCCATACAAACAGTGCTAAAGGCGTTCCTTTGAGCACGTATGTGCAAAGAAAACACATACAGTCACAGCTCTTTGCCGCCAAAGCACTGCATTCATTGAACCTCTAACCATACTGCCGCGTTATCGGAATGAAGCAGGAAAGTTTCTGCACATGATCACTACTTCCTTGTGTTGTTTTCGTAACTTCGTATGCATATTATATATATATATATATATATATATATATATATATATATATATATATATATATATATATATATATATATATATATATATATATATATATATATATCTTCAGTCCTGATTTTGGTAAGTTCAAAAGTTCTCGTTTTAACAGAACTCATATAAAAGCACGGTACACACCTGTCTTCGATAACCTATCCCAAACTGCATTAAAATAATTTTTCTGTTTGTTTTATTTACGCTGCTTCACTGATCCCACTCATGCGATAGCTCTGACAGAGCGTGTATAAATAAGCAAATAAAATAAATAAGACCTACATCAAGGCCTTTTTCATACGTGGTCAGCCCACCGTCTAATCTGACCGGAAAGCTGACGAAGCGAGGCTGGATAATTCGACAGTTCGAATCATAGCTCGGAACTCGGCTGTCGGGGATAATTTCTCTGAAAATTTTTTTTTATTTATTTTCTCCCTCTATTAAAAAGACACGAGAGCTATTTTTATGACACAATATAGTACCATCTGAAAGAGTGCCGTATTCTTTTTTGACGGCTAGAAAAGTGACCGACATAAATGCCTCATACTGCGGTTATATTACAACTTAATCATGGCAATATGTTGCTTACTACTGCTTGTCGCGATGACACTGTTATTTTGTGTTTGATAAGTGTACTCTGTGTTTTCTGCCCTGCACTGCCACGCGCTCAAGGGATATGGGAGCTTTGTCAAACTGCTTTCTGCAGCGGATTTTACTCCCACATGCCTCAAACACGTGTGCAAAAGATGCTTGTTTGACAGAAATAAACCAAACTAAACATTTCATACAAATTCTCCGCGAAATCCCGCAGAACTGAGCGTCCGTCGTCTTTCTCCCGCATCTTTCAGATCGTGTCGGCCTTGAAGAAACGTCTGGATTACTACCGATCTGTCGCAACTCCTGCGTTGAGCAAACCTCGTGACCCCTTAAGCTTTCCCGAGAACCACAACGGAACGTGGGCACCGTGGATGCCAGATCCTTAAAGCATCGTTTATACACATTAACGTTATACACATCTCAAGCTCATTATTCAACAAATATACAGCCATGGGAAATGATCTCGAGTTGTTCAACAGCGTCTGAAGTTCTATAAAAATTCCTGCACGTTCTTCATTAGTACTTGAGAATAAAGAGAGCAGCTCCTTGTTCACATGGATGCTAGTGTCGCTTCCCGTCAGCTCTCTCATCTAGTTTTAGATGTCCCTGCGCAAAACAGTGTTCATCATACGTTTATTGCTTCGTTGCCCATGTCGAATGTGATGTACCGTGCTTTCGAAGAAACTGCATATCGTGTTGATTGGTAAGAGATGCGGTGGAAAGGGTAATCCTCATGATAGAGGTTTTGGTCCAGCGGGGCCAGTGCTTCAGAGACAGAGAGGGCGAATTTATTAGAAGAAGGCAGAGGGGTCGACCTGAACTTGTGCGCTCTGTCCTGCTACTCTGCACAGGGGAAAATGGAAAGGGGGAAAGAGTGATAAAGATGATGGGGAGGACAGAAAGAGGTGATGCGTATGTACAATAACCACAAGTAACGCAGTGGTTTTCTTAGAGTCTAGTGTCTAGTCCACTACTGTTCATAAAGTCTATAAATGCCCTGGTAGCAGTTGCTGATGCTATCTGGTCGGACATTGCGGACAATAGGCTAGCTTGGCTTAGAGTTTTCAAACCAAAGCCTGCCAACGTTGAAGCCAGCGTCTTCAGTTGGTACACGTATAGAGTGCAGTCGCGCAATAGATTTGTTGAAGTCTCATCCACTTGTCGGCGCTCACAGTTCGGGCTGTCCACACGGCCGATAAGGTGCGAGCCGCGTCGAAATTCTTCAGAGATATGGCTAGATGTGCACATCGAGATATATCTACATATATCAGCCGAAATGTACATAGCAAGGAAGGGACCCGTCAATACCAGAAAGATACAGGCATTAGGAAAATGACTTCAACTTTCCGATTTCAAGTTTACCGTTTTGAGCATAAAAACTACGATATGACCAAGAGTCATGTTGTAGCATAGTATTCCAGGTAAATTTCGACTACCCCGGGCTCCTTACCGTGAACTGAAGCCTAAGCACAAGCGGGCTTGCATTTCCAGCAAGAGGCCCCGCCACGGTGGTCTAATGGTTATGGCGCTCGACTGCTGACCAGCAGATGATGATGATGATCAAAACTGTGTTTCTCCCAAACGAGGGGACCGACCCGCAGGTCGCGGGACTGAATCGCAGCAGCGGCGGCTGCATTCTCGATGGAGGCGAAAATGTTTGAGGCCCATGTACTTAGATTTAGGTGCGCGTTAAAGAACACCAGCAGGTCGAAATTTCCGGAGCCCTCCACTACGGCGTCTTTCATAATCATATCGTGATTTTCGGATGTTAAACCCCACATATTAATATTATTATTATTTCCAGTAGGAGAAATAAGTCCGCCATGGCCTTAATTAAGGCCCCTTAGGTTCGAGCATGTAGTACGGCTCGACGCATTAAATCATCATGAAACATCTCAATTTTGATTTCAGCATTTGATTCTTGATGTAGATGGCATCCTCTCAATCGCGGCTATCCGGTACGATCTTCATCTCTGACTAATGATTTCTTATCTGTGACACCGGGCACTGTCTCTTACTTTTCTGTCGTTTTCCTGTTGGTCCATTGTGAAAACTGTATTGTGGCTTACCTGTTATGCAAGAACGACAAGCCCAAATTTACGTTTTAATGAACGCACAACTACTTAAGACTACGAGCACACGGAACCATTAATGTAAACGCAATATACCACTGTAATCTCATCCTGATAATATTAGGATGCCCTATGTGTCACGCTGGTGACGTATGTGTCGGGCATTTTGTACTCTATCTCATTCATGTAATACATACCGCGAGCTAGATTGAGTGCCCCTTTACTGATACCTAAAAATGAAAAGTTACCAGTGCTCTGGTTACCTTTGAGTTCTATTTTATTCAAAATATGCAACCTATTCAGCATTTATTACAAGGGCAGGAAGCTATACGCGGACGCCCAATAAAAAAAAATAACACAATTTGTGACCGGAATCTAGTAAGAGTGCATCCTGCCGAATGGCCTAGCAAGATTTTTTTGTTTTTTGAACGTTAGCTACACTGGCCTAGCCAAGCCAGTTTAGCGCGGCTCCTCAACAGTCGTGCTGCGCATGCACGAGGATCATTGATGCCACACAGCTAGCGTATAGAAGCCGGCACCTCCCGCACACTCCGCCGCTGTCGCGCGCGACTCGCTGCCGCCGGTCTGCGCTTTCCAGAGGAGTGACGTCGTGGCCTTGGCAGACGTATTGGCGCCGGCGCGCGCGCAGCTATTCGCCTTCGCTATGCAGTCGCCGTCTGACACTGCGCTGGAGCCGCTTGATAGCGCCTCTGACTGGCGTCTGCCAGTGTGGTGTAGCCATGGAGAAGGCGAGCGCAAATGCTGCTCAACTGCGCAGAAGAGCGGAGAAGCTTAACTCATCGGATCCCGAAGTGGTTTCCTGGCAAAATAAATATACATGTGCCACATAATATGTATACCGTGTGTGTGTCATTGAAGCAGCAGTGAGCATGATAATCAAGCTAATCCTAGATAATCAGAAAAGCTAAAAACAATCAGCTGAACCTTTGCTAACGCTACGTTATCCTGGCTTAGCCGAGCTAAGCCACTGCAACAATTTGTGGAATGGGGGGCAGGGGGGGTTCAATTACCTTTTACGCGTGCACGTGCATGAGTTTGTAGATGTGCGTGTATATACATGTATATATATATATATATGTCTATATATATATATATATATATATATATATATATATATATATATATATATATATATATATATATATATATATATATATATATATATATATATAGACACGCTACACCAGTGAGTGTGCCGTTTGTAGACACTGCAGGCTAGAATTGCGGATTGCACAACCAGTCTGTGCTGATCTTAAAGGGGCCCTGCAACACCTTTCTTAGTTATATTGGAATACCTCATTATTGACGTATGACTCTTCACGAGTCATATGCCGCAAAAATTTTTCGAATCCGTCAAGTCTAAGTGGTGTTACCAAATTATAGAGATCACGTTCCGCAGCTTTCTCCCTCACTCAACGCCGCGAGCGCGCGGAAAGTTGCGCGGGGCATGAAGGGAGGGAGCACGGAGGTGCGAGGAGGCGCCGAAGAGTTACGTCAGCGCCGGCGGCATTTTTTTTTTTCATTTTTTTTTCTCTCTGGCGTCTCGGCGCAACCACGTGGTCTGTGGCGCCACTTCCGGTCGGCTTGCGTGGTCGTCGTCGAGCGGAGCCCATCGCACCGTTTATCGCGCGTGCTTGAAAACTGCGAGTCGGTTTGGTAATAATGTTGGGTGTGCACCTCGAACTGCCGTAGTGTTTTCATCGGTCTGCCAACCATGGACGCAAACCTGCGTGCGCGTTTGGAACGAATGACAGCTGAGATGGGTTTCGACCCACACTCCGATACACCGCCTCGTCGCATTGCTCGCGCTTGAATCGTATTCAACACGGCAAAGCTGCGTGCAGGCTGCGGGCGCACAGCGAGTGCGGGCTGACAACAAAGAACTAAAGACTAGAAGAAAGGATCGTGGGGCATCGGGCCGGCGCGGACCCATCCCCCGGCTGTCTGCAGCTACCGTGAAAATGCGAGTCTGCTTGGTTGCTGTGTCGCGGTTTCTCGGGAACCTGAGACTACGGCGAGGATACGCCGAGGTACGGCTCGATGACGTACTGAACAGACGGCGAACGGGACTCTCGCCACACAGCGAACACAGGTATCCAAAACTAGCCGGCGCCAGCATCGTTAACGGAGAAATGCTGCACCGCTGCCTCGGTCGGTTGTGAGAACGTGCCGACGACGCAGTTTCCAGCTGACGAGGCAACACTCGAATGGCTGCCACTCTCAACGGCAACCGGCGATGGTCAAAACCACAGAAATATTCACGATTTCGGCACTGCGCATGGTGAAGAAAACGCAACCATGCAACTGCGAGCAGACGAGCTGTCGGTGAGACCGGAAGTGCTAATAATAATGTTTGTTCGGTGTTTTAACGGCATAACACAATATAAACATACATATTATCTACTTATTGAACTCAAAATTAACAACGAAGGTAATAATGAGGGTGTTATCGTGATTATAACATCAGCCAATGGTGGAACTGCCGACAATCGCGTCATATATTACGGACTAATACATCATTTGTCGAGAGAAGAGGGAGCGATTTTCAGCTGACTTTGAGAATTTATTGTAAATTCCAGGCCGCTCGCTTCGCTATAATATTTGGCTCGCGTGTTCTCGGGAGCCTCGACTACCGATTGGCAGCGCTTTTTGACCCTGCTCAAGAAGTGTTGCAGGGCCCCTTTAAAAAATCCTCCCGGCCCCGTGGACGGTTGCACCAGAACGATACATGTTATCTTGTTGGAAGCGAAAAAATATTCTTACAAGTTAATAGAGGATATTCGAAATGAGGGAGGCCTATGGAAAGGGAGTTTAAAGGGGCCCTGCAATACTTTTCCACGTAGCCATGGAATGCCTTCACTAAAAGAGCCTATTGCCTCACGAATAGGACACCGCAAATTTTTTTTAGAATCCGTCCAGTATGAGCGGAGTTACAAAGATTTGCCGCACGCGGTAATTGCTTTCTCTCTTCTCTCGTCCCGACTAAAGCGCTGGAACCTAAGCAGGGAGGAATGGCACAGGGGAGGGACGTACGTCACGTGCGCCTCGTGACTTTGAGCACTTTTTTTTCTTCAAACGCACGGCTTACAGTGGGATCACGCGCGGGCCCGTGGCGGCCTCCCGCGGTGGCCACAGTAACTACCGAGCCTGCCATGCTCAAATGAGCCAATAGCGTGAAAATGGGTCAATGACGCAGTCATTTTGAGTAAATAGCATCGTTTGTCGAGAGAAGAGGAAGCGATTTTTAGATGGCTGAGAATTTATTGTAAATCCCAGGCCGCGCGTGCTGCGCCATAATGTTTGGCTCGCGTTTTCTCGGGAGCCTCGACAACCGATCGGCATCGTTTTCTGACCATGCTGAAAAAGTATTGTAGTGCCCCTTTAAGGTCGCAATAAATCCGGTTACTTGGTGTCTGTTGATATTTTCTTGTTGCACTAACGAAAGCAATGTGGACAGAACGACGAACGTGAAGAATGGAATTCGTTGTCGTCGTTCGTCTCTCTGTACCCGTTCTTGTCTCTTTTTTGTGTGGCAAGAAGAAACTATGATTATCGGAGCGACCACGAAACAGCTCCAAACATGCAACAGCGCCACCATCATAACTGTAATGAGAAAATAGCTAATGGATCGAAGGATCTTAAGATACAAATTTCAGGTGTAGTACCCGATAAATTTATGCCACTGATATATATGTATCCGAAGTACTTACACTGGAGGTTTCTCGCAATGTATTTCGATACAATTGCAAACTATAATTGCCCAGCCATGAGATAGATAGATAGATAGATAGATAGATAGATAGATAGATAGATAGATAGATAGATAGATAGATAGATAGATAGATAGATAGATAGATAGATAGATAGATAGATAGATGCGCCGCACCATTATCCCGCCACACGTGCCGGCCGCTGCTCCATCCCTTATTGGTCAATCTCCGGGGTCGGTCTCCTTTAAGCGCAGAGCACGTTAGGGGCCCCGGCTGTCGTATGCGACAAAAAGAAAGAAAGAGAAAATCGAAGAGAAACAAAGAAGGCTGCCCAGCTCCGCACCATCTTCAGGCTTGGCACCACTAGTGCGAAGCTGCCTCAAATTTTTTTTCTTTTTAACTCGAAAGTGTTTTATGCCGTGGTCCACCAAGATTTCCATGACGTATTTCCGTCACGGAAATACGTCACCAAAATGACCTCCATCAAATGGCAAAGAAAAAGAACTATAAGAAGAGGTTCCCTTGACGGGACTCGAACCCATGACCTCTCGGTCCGCGCCGATGTCTGGCGGGCGTTTAGCCCACTGAGCTACCGCCAAACACATAACGGACAGGGGCGTAGCCAGGGGGGGGGGTGCGGGGTGGTCGAACCCCCCCCCCCCGAAATTCTTCGATTTGGTATGTGCACATACGCAAGCACACATACAAACACACGCACGAACATGCAAACAGAATGGTTGAACCCCCCGCCCCCCCCCCCCCCCTCCCGAAAAAGATTTCTGGCTGCGCTTCTGATAACAGAGGCTACATGAACGCGCCTTTTATCTTTCACACTTTCCTCTCAGAGTGCTCTTGCATGGATGTATGGATGGGTGCTATGAGCGTACCCTTTATAACGGGGTGGTGACATGTGTGCCACCAGGCCCGAAAAACAAAACAAAGAAAACGCGCCGTTGCTGCGACCGTCCCATTCGGCGCGTTTCCAATAGAAGCGTAACTTTAACACACCGCGAGGTGGTGGCTTCAGCCCAAGCCTCGCTCACAGCGTCCATCCATATCGAAAAATAGCTCTCCAACGCTCGCCTGGCTGTCGCACCGCGTTCCCCGCTCGCCCTACGAGAATTAACTGCCAGGCTAGAGAGACAAAACACGCGTAGCGTTTCTCTTCGCGTTTCACGACGCTTTGTAGGAGTGCCTACCGAGTATCAGTGTTCATTGTGTGCTTGTAGATGCCATACTTGCGCGGGATTCACCACATGCGGTGTCCTCGTATATGTTAAGAACTTCAGCTACCGCAAGGGTTCAATCATGATCATGGCGTTAGCCGTCGGTACGGAGATGTTCCACTAGGCGTCAACGTGAGTGCGTCCACATCAGGCGGTGCTACATCTGCCAAGCAACAATAGACATTATACAAGCTTTGATACACCAATGCACTAAAGCAATCAAACACTTCTGTGACGACACGTTTCACTTTCGTGTTATGCCGATTCCTGACATAGGGATCAACCATCTTTTTTATTTAGGCTTGTGGTCCGGCGGGCGGATGGACGGACACACAGACGAATTTTTGGATCGACTCATTCAAACAACACTACGAGCTAAACAAGAACAAAATTGGGGTACGCTTAGCTTCGCCTTTAAGAGTTGAACGCGATAGCGATATCGTGTCCCTAGTGCACACTTCGAACCTACGAGTGTTTAAACAGAATGCGCGCACTAAGGCGTGTGCCTATGTAATGGGTAGCATGATTTAAACCAGAATTTTTTCGAAGTTGCGATGCACCCACTACGTGGCCTTAAGGGAATACGCGTAGTAATGTGTGTGCCTTTTGTAATGGATGGCTGTCTTTAAACCACCAAGACGTTATGATATTGACATGGTGTGACGCCCGATGGCAATGTACGCTTGTACCACGCAATATTACTGCGATATTGCATCTCGTACTGTGACACCTGTATACAGGACGCGTATTTTTGGGAAGCATGAAAGTTACTTTCAGTGCAGCTGCAAGCAGAGGCGTGGCTGTGTGGTAGAACACCTGCGTGCCACGCAGACGGCCTGGGTTCGATTCTCACTCGGACCCAACAACACTTTTATTATTTATTTATTTGCAGCTTTTTCGGTTTTTCGGTCACGGACAAGATGATGATTTTTTCGCTAACACCAACGGTTCCGACGCCGACGGAAGAATTTCTGCAATACGAGCTCTTTAACGCTATCACATTAAAAATTCAGGCGGCGTCCCTGACTTCACACAGCGGAGACTGGTTAATCAGTGGAGCTGATGGCATCATATCGCTATTAAGGCGAAAGCCTTAGATGCCTCATCAAACGCGAAAATTGACAGTCGGCGTCCCGCGGCGTCGGCGTCAAAACGAGCGACGCAAAAAGTCCTCATCACGTGATGACGTCACCATATGACATCATCATGGCGTCACAGATCGCCAAAATTTGTGACGTCATCATGACATCAAATTACGTAATGTCACATGAATACGTCTGCACGGAAAGTCGTCGCTTGGTCAAAGGTGGGACGACGCCGGAGGCAGTGAAAAGCCAGGTGCAGTGCAGAAGCTTGCATTATGCCAATCCTGGAGGCAGCGCAAAATCACCTTAGGTGCATACGTTTTCAGAGGGGGGAGAGAGAGGATCAGTTCATCGACTGAGAAGAAAAAGAAGAGACGGCTTTCGCCTCCTACTCGGCTTACGCGAATGCATAAGAGACCCTGTGAGTTCTTTTTTTTTATTGCCCGACTCAAACTCCAAAAAAAAAAAAAACTTCAAGCACCTATATTGACTTCCCATAGCGAAAACTGGTTAAACAGCGGACCTGTTGGCATCATATTGCTATTGCACTGCTTGACTTCGCTCTATAGTATTTTGCAAGCATCTGCCTACACGAAATCCCGGCCTTCCTATCCAAAGTCACCGAACCATTCTTGCAAAACATGTGACGCACAGCTGCTCTGTATGTGTGAGGAGCGCACAGTTCACGTAGAGACCGTTTGTACATACTATTGCGCAAGTGGAGTCCTGGGAAACGCTGTAGCAACCTGAATGGAATACCGAGTGTTTTGCACCTTTCTCTTCCTACCCTTTGCTTTGACGCTATCTATCTATCTATCTATCTATCTATCTATCTATCTATCTATCTATCTATCTATCTATCTATCTATCTATCTATCTATCTATCTATCTATCTATCTATCTATCTATCTCTCTATCTATCTATCTATCTATCTATCTATCTATTCTATCTATCTATCTATCTATCTATCTATCTATCTATCTATCTATCTATCTGCAAAGGGACTATTTGTCACGGAAATCCCATGCATGTCCTCGAAACTTCTCGTTTTCCACGGGTTTTGCCGAGCGCCATTTGATGAACGGCCTGTATATATGTATATATATAAACTGTATACAGCTAATGTCCTCGTCTCTTGTGTGATTCTTTGCGATCTTGCTGGCCGCGGCGCAGAACCAGAAGGTGCCAGAATACCCCCACTGGTGCACGGCATGCCGACAATCGGCCGTCAGCGCTATTAATAATGGCTTAAAATTTCGCTCTCCAATTTGTGCGCCAACCTTCGGATGCCATCGACACGACCGGCGAGCGTCCTTCTCTGGCCTTCGTGACAGCAAGCTGTACAAACTGCGAGTCGCGCATCTACCTGACATAGTGAACAGGAAAAATAAATAAGAAACAACGTTTCGATAGGCTGGCGCTCGTACACGACCGAATTTCTAGGTATGTACAGACACTGTTTGCTGTTGGTGGATCACGCATATGTGCCAAGCGACCCACAGAAGCTCCAGCCGAGCCTGATTCGAGTAGAGGCATGCGTCCCGATGCGCTCCAGGGGATTTTCATTCTCCTTTTAACGGTGACCGAGCACGTCATTTCGAGCAACAGAGACATGTGCGCCGGAAAATCGGTAAGCCTCCGTTTCGGTTGTATGGACGTTGACTCTTTAACAAAAGCGAATGATGGACGCTGCTGCAACATCTCGGTGGTGGCTATAGCTATATGCTCAAGAGAGTGCCACGGCGAAGGGCAGTTTTTTCTTTCGTTGCGCGTTGTGTTACGCTTCGTCACGGCAGTAATCCACACGAAGTGGTAATTATGGTCTCGAGCATTACGGACACCATTATACTCTTCCAGTTAAATGTCTTTTGTTATTTCTTAAAGATAACCTTCACAGAACCAGCTATTACTCGCTATTAGGCCTTATCATCTCAGTGTGAGAAACCATATCTAATATAGTAAAATTGTTATCTTATTGTTACATAGAAAGCATGGAAACTTATGTCTGCAAGGAAACCAGCAAGATTATTATGCTAATAACAGTGCACCTAACTCCTGAGGCAGTTCATACTCCTTAGCAGAGTCAAACATAACTTCTCACTGTACTATTCTTAATTCTACTGTAACAAGTGAAATTTTTTGCTCGAAACAAAATAAAACTGTACCTTTTAACGAGAAGAACCTAATTAATTAATTTGTGGCGTTCTTAGGTGGGTTAGTTGGCTCATGAACATTGTTGCGGAACAGCGGGACGAAGAGCACAGAGAACACAGCGCTGTGTCCTGTGTGATCCTCGTCTCATTTTTCTGCGCTGTTCCGCCACAGTATTTGTTAGGTTTTGCGCGCCAAAACAACGATATGATACCAGGCAAGCAGCAGAGTGGACGGCGACTCCTAAATGACTTTGACAAATTGTGGTTATTTTACGTGCACCGAAAGCTAAACAGAAGGGTGGTTTTGCCATTCTTGCATTCTTGGAACCAAAGATGCTCCCGGGTGACAAGAGCATCACAAGAGTAGCTCCCGGTGGGCACGTCTCAGCGCCTTTGAGAAAGGGGAGAAGTGAGATTTAAAGAAGAGGTGGAGAAAGGGACGTAGCAGGGCCCTGCTTCTCTCGTGGGATGCTCGACTCCACGACTGTCGATGCGCAGCTCCACGCGCGCTGGCGTGCAGCCACCGCGCGCCTACAATCGTAAAAAAACAGCAACCGTTCTAAAATGTGTGAAATTAATTATGTTTATCAGAACAGTCGCGTCTTTCGAGTGGAACTCTAATGTTTTTGTAGTTCTTTTTTTGTATCTTTGCTCGGTACGTAACTTCTCTAATAAGATTACAGGCGATGTAAATCTGGTCAGCTGCGCCCCATTGAATACACAAGTGCACCGAAATACATATGCTCCAGGTGTGATGACAAGTTCCAAGAGCGCAGCCACGGCAGCCAAACTTATGACCAAGTGCGGACCCGACTGGCCCTGAAGTTCAACATGTCTGCTGAAGCCACCTTCAAGGTATTGCCAACGGAAAAGACTACCGCTGGCTACGGATTCTTAGCAGTGGACGTTTTCGATAGCTCAGCGTCGCATTTGTTAGGACTAACATCGCAAAAAGCGTCAAAACAAAAAGGCATTGCGCCGTTTCATACCTTTGCTTATTTATTCTCTTGGTCGGGCTTCCTTTAGGTAGGAAGCACTTTAGGTGCCGGGCTGTCGTCTCACGTCATCACTAATCACGTCTCATCTCCTGTCATCTGTCATCTCACGTTGTTGCTTGGCGTCCACAGGCAAAACGATGTGTGGCATGGCCATGTATAGCATAGCACGTGTAATATAGTATAGTATAGTATAGTATAGTATAGTATAGTATAGTATAGTATAGTATAGTATAGTATTATAGTACAGCAAGTGGGCAGGAAGAGAAGTGAGGCTGTGGAGGTGTGATGCGAGGATGGGGAGAATGGGAGGGAGTAAAGCATAGCATATCAGTGTATAGTATAGTACAGCTAGGGGTGGAAAAGCAAAGTTGGGTGAAGAGGAGGCAAACGAGGAGAGGGCACCACTGCACCACAAATGAAGGAAGGTTTCCTTTTCCGCCATGCACGCCGGGCAAGCTGCGCGTTTGGAACGCCAGCGCGCACTTTCCCGTGAACGCTAGCGGCGCCGAAGAGCAGGTGAATCACTGCTCTGCACTTCATTCAGCTTTCACGTTGAGTGCAACTGCGTAAATTTTTTCAAGAAGAAGCCTTCTCCTCAGTGGTCGTCGACTGTGATTGCAAAGTGATCAGCTGCGGTACCATCCGCACTTCTAGTTCCATCGTTGCAGAGCAGGTTGCCATTGCTCTTGCATTGTCGGACGGTGTGCATGACACAATTTATTGACTCCAAGGCTGCTATCAAGGTCTTTCAGGTGGGCATGGTGGCTCCCCAGGTCGTACAGATCATTCACAAAGTCAAAGACCTCAAAATCACTCATTGGTCTGGTTTCCTGCCCACCTTGGAACCATTGAGGGTGCCTCGCTCAATCCCAACGAGGAGGCGCACTCGGCTGCGCGAGGTTTTACTGACCGTGTGCCGGGTAACGCGTCATCTCCTGGGCGACCCGAGCCTCTCTGCTCGTACAGCGAGACATGCAAGCGCCACTATCTCTCAAGAAGAGTGTTGCCTCTACCACACTCCTCGCTTTGCAGGCCCAAGCTGTTACTCTCACACTGCTACAAACAAGCACTTACCCGAGCCCTGCGGCACTGCGCACATGTGCCTGAACGGTTCCCAAGCCCGGACTGCCCCTTGTGTGGTGGTTATGTGGACTTCGAGCATCTCCTGTGGGCTGCGCCTGCCAGTCCCCCTTTCACCCAAGCGAAAATGAAGAGACTCTTAAGGCCAGGACCAGACCTCTCAAACCCTGGCCGTCCAGAGGGCTCGCGCGAGGGCCGTCAGGTTAACCTGATGGTCCCCGTGGGCCTAGCAAGGTGACGACGAGTTCCCTCGCGTCTATTGTGGACCGAATAAAAATGTTTCACTCACTCACTCACTCACTTCACTCACTCACTCACTCACTCACTTCACTCACTCACTCACTCACTCACTCACAGTGAATGTATTTTCCTGTATATTTGTTTTTGAACATACAACCTAGTTCGCTGTTAAAGTAGCACTAAAGTATTCCTGTATTGGCGACAGCTAACTTTTGACACGAATGCGTTGGTGAACAACCGTGAGAGATAATATGACGTCAAGCGTCATAGTATCGTGGTACAATTAATTACGCGCCACCTACAGGGCTCACCAGCTGATGCCTTCAAAGACACAAGAGCGAACATTGGATGCATTTCACTGAGATCGTGCCGCACTCAAACGAACGCCATTCAAACATACCTCAAAAAAACGCAGCCCCTTATGCATTCACTTAAGACGACTTGAAGGCGAACGCCATCGTCTCTTTACTCTTAGTCAATGTATTTGGTGCCCCGCCATCCTTCGAAAGCTTTCTGCACCTATAACGTGGTTTTACACTGCCTCCAAGATCGGAGGCACCTCACCTTGTTTGGCTTTGCGTCCTCCATGATCTTACTCTTTTGACCAAGCTACGGTGCCATGAGGTGACGTCATCTTGTGGCGTTACGTCACGTGACGTATAAAATGACGTCACAAATTCTGGCGCTCTTTGCGTCATCGTGACGTCACATGGTGACGTCATCTCGTGATGGTTTTTTGCATCACTCGTCTCAGACACCTCAGGACGCAAGACGCTGCCGACGCGGGACACCGACGGTCAAATTCCGCATGTGATGAGCATAGGCGTGCGCAGGGTTTCCCTATTAGGGGGGGGCGAAGGTTCATCGCAGCGCCCCCCCCCCACCTACTGAGTCAATGTATGGGCAGATTTTGCCCCCCCCCCCCTCTTAGGTCTATACGGGTCAATGTAAGGGACAGATTTTGCGCCCCCCCCCCCCTATTAGCTGATTAGAGGGGGCGGTGCCGCCCCCTGCCCCCCTTTGCGCAA